>NW_016909934.1:9548-29561 GCF_001483705.2 Eufriesea mexicana
GTAGAAGGTATTCCAGATACGCTCGCTCAGGCTCATCCTGCCCGTGAAAGGGTAAGCCATATCGGGGTTCAACAGAGGATCGTCCGGGTTCCCTGAAAGTTGAACGACAAACGTGCGATGAAACGAACGATCGAGGAAAAACAGGGTGCGTCTTCGAAGGGCCAGGTGCTGCGACTTTGTCCCCTTATTTCTCATCCGACGCGAAATCGGTACAGGTTAAAGCACTACCGAGCGATCCATTCTTTTCTGCGAAGCCTGGCCCCGCCCGATTGCTCTCGCACTTTCTACTTTATCTGCGATTTACGTCAATTTCCGGTTCGGCTAACGACATTTCAGCCGAGCAGAGGGCGAAAGACGGCGAAAGACTGCGAAAGACTGCGAGGAACCGAGCACGGCTGAGACCCACGAAAGGTAGCTCTCGAGTTTGCCTGTGCACGCGATTGTTTCTATTTCGATGTACGCTTTCGGGGGTGCGTCGTCACGCATACCTACCGACAGAGTCCATGACGTACGGCAGGTTGCCAACGCTCAAGAATCCGATTAGAACAGGCGAATTGTAATGCTTCACGAGGGCGTAATAGCACTGGTACCATAGCTGTTCTATAATCACGGCGTCGAAGCTCTTGTTCCTCCTGGAAAAGGAATACCCGCGCGGCGATTTCGAGATTAGCTTTAACCGATGAAGTCGTAACGCGATGAAATGACGGTAATTTCTTTTCGCCAGCTGCGTTTTTTCGCCTGACTTTTCGCCCGGCGAACGGCAAAGCCGAGTAATGCCCGCGCGATGCCGGCAATTTTCTACGGCTCACGGCTGAAAATTTCGCCCGTCCACTTTTCTTCGACTATTCCCAGCTTTAACGAGTTTACGAAATGAACTTGTTTTTATTCCACCGGTCGTGCCGGCGTGCGCACAGTCTTAAATAGAATGAATATTTGTATTACGAAATTAGGTGGCCGATGGCGGGGCTGAACAGTTGCTCCTCGCACAGCTCGTTCGCCTCTTGCATGTTCCTCCGCAGCAGGGTGAACGCTCCCATGTGCCTGCGAGAGATCGATAACGTAACGGATCCAGCGCTCGAAGATTCCGAGTGCAACGCACCTTAAGGGAACACGTACCTTAGACCCGTGCAGTCTTTCTTCTTATAGGAAAACGACAAATCGACGTCCTCGTAGTTCTTGATCGGCCTCTGAAACATCGTGCTCGTGAATTCCGTTCATCCACCGTGCATGGGTAACCCTCGTTCGCGTATTTATCGCGAATTACGGTCGCCACGCTCCTCCCCGATACGCATAGTCGTCCTCGTCCTCGAATTCTCGATTTCTCGCAGCAGCAGGACAGAGGAGAGTATAGGAAGAAAAATTAGGGGGAAGAGAAAAGGGGGAGACGGAGTATGTCGGAGTATCGAGTCACAAAGAGATGCGTTTAACAAGAAGAAATGTTAGTAAGGGTAAATTGAAGTCGAACGAAGTTTGCGTAACTTTGAACCGGAGTTTATGGAGAGGGTAAGAGAGAGGGACACGAAAGGGATGGCTGGGCGAGAGAAAGGTGGAAGTGGAGCGAGACAGGAGGAGAAAGAGAAGTAAAAACGAAGGGGTGGACGAGGGTGGGTGGAGGGCACGAGAGGTACGCGTGGCCGAAGTGGAGCACAGAGTCAAACACCTATCCGGGATATCTTTTCCAACTTTTCCCTACGGTCTACACGATATTATTGAATTATTAAACCGTCGTTATAACCTTGTTAGAAGTGTTTTCGCGCCTTTTTACTAACTTTCTCAACGCTGATAAATGACGGAAGTTCTAACGCGATTGTATTGCGTATAAATCGTCATACTTTACCGGTAATGGTTAAAACTGTTTGTAACTCGATAAAATTTCCCCGTTCACCGTAGTCGGGAGCAAGGAAGGAAATAAAGTTCGAGGAGAGAGATCGAACTGCGACGATTCTCGGGGAAATCGGGAAAAGTCGGGAAAAATCGAGAAAAATCGTGGAGCACGTTGGCGAAAGAGCGACGGAGAGATGATTGAAAAATCGGAGAGCATGGGAGGGAAGAAAGCGAAGAGACGAGAAAGGGAGAAGAGAAGAGAAAGCGGAAAAATCGCACTTACCTTTGACGGAATGGTTGATATCACGGTGACGTTGTGTCCACGAGCCGCCAAAGCTTTCATCAATGCTTGAAAGGGTTGCTGGTGGCTGTAGCTCGCGCTGGGACAAATTCCGAGAATGTTGAACCCAATGGCGGGCGAGAATTGACGAAAGAGTAAAAGCAGCAACAGCAGAGACAACATCTTGCGCGCACCGTTGAAGCAACGCGTTTCGAGAGATACTCGAGCCACGAGAAATAGTCTTTCAATTTTTTAAACGAGAATCGAGGTTGCTGGTGTTACGCCCTTTGTAGGAATTTCTAAAGGGATCCTGGCAGACAAGCACGCCGGGCGGGAGAAGAGGCTGGAGAACGATCTACCAGTGAAAAATTCACAACATGTTTCACGATCAGTTTCCTCGGGGCCACGATAAATAAGTGAACCGCTTGTACATCGGTCGCGTGTTTCTCGCACGGCTTGCCGGAGAAATAATGCAGAGCCGCGTCCGTCTAGTGACAGATATTTTTATACATCGCGAGCAACATAAAGGCGTCATTCAGAAGCCGTGAAGCATTTCATTGAGACTATTCCCTTATCTCCTTAACGCGCCGTAGCAAGCGATTCTTCGAAGGCCGTCGTACATCACGCTCCTCTATACCTACTGGTACATACAGTCTGCCAAAAGTAGTCTCCTCTAATAACCGCTTTCAAACTTCACGCTTTGACTGCCACGCACTTTCTCTACAGGGTGGGTCAGCACATATTGCCACATAATGTTTTCGATGAAGTTGAATGGTTTTGAGAGAGGCATATTCCAATGGTACTAGTTTCTTCGTAGATGGACGTGTAAAGGACATACGAAGGTCATTAATATTTTTTTGAATAGAATCGTATATTTTTTATTACATCAGCTAATGCTCCTTCATGTTCTCTACAAAAAAGTATTAACCCATTTGTGTTAAAAAATCATTAGTTTAGGAGATATTTTAATTTTACTGTCCATTTACAGAGAAGGTTCAATATGGCGACCATTTGTAGCACAACATTTTTTGAATCGATAAATTAACGATTCGCTAACATTGCGTAGTGTATCTGATGTTATTTTGTTGCACTCAATGACGATACGATCCCTCATATTGTAGTCGGAGGCTCAATGTACATTTTATTCTGCAAGTAGCCTCACAAGAAAATGTTGGGGGGCGTTAGATCCGGTTTCCATTCGAAATATTTTTCGCTATGCGTAATAGTAACGACGTATATCTAGATGGCAATATGTGGTGACCTATTTTGTGTAGTACGTTTAGTGGCCACGATAAAATTTTCATTATTCTTGGAATATAATGGCAAATTATCGAACAATATGGCAAAAATAAATAATGAAAATCATTATGACTGCCGGACTGCGGACGTCCATTGATTTCAAAGCTGTTAGAGCTTAGAAAATTTTCTCCAAACGCAATCCAACTGTTCTAAAGTGTCCTGCTATCTTTTAAGATAAGAGAGAAATTCTGTTCAATTTGTTAAATTAATTCAAGCCAGAGCGTTTGCTACTCTCTCTGTAACACAGGAAAGCACGGGTTAGGTCTTTGAACTGTCTTCCGTTCAAAGTTCTCTATTTATTTACGGTCTCCGAATGTTCAAAAATTGGTTAGAATGAAACGAATATAAATTTAAAAAAATTAGCGACCACCATGGTCCCATTGAGGAGACACGCGCCGGTCACTGATGACCGCCATCACGGTCAACGCGTTTACGTAATATCTCTTGGACGAGATAGAATTGACACTCGGTTTTTTCTTCCACGCGAAGTTTTCCGATGGAATTCGCGAAAGCTTATCTTTCGGATAACCCGTGCTCCCAAATGGATGACGCAATCAGCAGGGGAGTGATCGTTGGTAAAAAAAAAATGGACATCCGGAGGATCGTTGGCGTCGGATGGGTTTGAAATTTACGTATAAATTATGAGTCGGTCGGGAAAGCAATAATAAGAAAAGGAAAAAGAGGACGGGAGGTAAAAGCGTCGGCTCGAGACGAATCACCGAGAGTCGCGCCATTAGCTTCGATGTACGCTTCTGCCTCGCCGTCAAGAGAATGGCTCGGTTCAGCGTACGGAATGATGCGGTCGCCGGGGCCGAAGAAAAATTGGTTCGCCGTCTCTAAAGAAAAGTTTCAACCGAGAAAAATGTCATCCGCTCTCGCGAAAATTATGCCACTTTTTCTCGCTCGCCGATTTCGTTCGCCTAACGATATCGCCGCGGTATAAATACCTAACGACCATCTCGATACTCGCGTTCCCCGCGTTCCATCGACCGGTTACATCGCGCGCAGCTTTCCCCTCGTAGCTCTGGAAAAATGCATAGACAAAGAGGGAGGGGAAAAAAGGGAAAGAAAGAAAGAGAAGAGTAGAGAAAGGAGGACGGAACGAAAGAATTGAGCCACTGGTCCGCGAGCGTGTCGCGTAATCGTTAATTAAAAACTTAAAACGGTTACGTCATTACGCGTTGCGCAGATAAACGTTTCAGGAGGAAAACAAAAGATTTTTGCATGGCTGACGTAACTACGAGCTTAAAAGCACCGCGTTACTTAGAGTCGTAATAATACCCGGATACGAGAAGAGCCTCGTTAATTCGAGATATTGTGCGGACCGTTGCACCGTAAAGGTGCATCGTTTGTGTTGTCTGAAAAAAGTCGCGAGGACCGTCCCCTTAATCGGTGCCCCTTTTACCGCTGACCATCCCCGAGAGAAAGGGTCGTGCTTACCGTTAACTGCCAGACATTTGCAACATCTCGAAAGCTTCTTGTTAACCCTACTGACAAAATACTTCTCCGAACCATCGTTTCTTCCGCTCCAACCTCCTCGCGCGCCCTCTCCCGGAGACGCTCGCGAGTGTCGACGAGTTAGACATTCCGGGGCACGTAATAAGCCGGGTTACGACTTTAAAGAGCCCGGTCGACGACGCGGCAAAGCGGAAAATTCGAATCGTGTGTCAGAATCAGACGCGTCTGATAAGGGTTGAAAGCGGTTGCTGACGGTTAAGGGAGCTCATCTCGAAACTCGACAACAGGTCAGGGAACGGGGCGGGTAGATAGGGGGCCAGGTCTAATAAAGGACGCCGGTGAGCTCTTCCGCGTCGGAATCCGTATTTCGACAAATTCTCCCGCCTATCGGGGTGTTCCTTGGGGTGTGTTTCACGGGGGGGGGGGCATAGCGGCGGGTTATCGCGACGTGTTCGCGCGAGGTATCGCGATCACGGGAACGATTTATTTTTCGGGAAAGCCGGATGCGGGCTGCGCCGTCGGAGGGTTGTTTCGGGGGTATCATCGACGACGCCGATATTAATTTATTCCGCCTCGTAACTAGGAATAACTAACGCGACGGGGTGGAAATTCGGTCTGGACACGAGGGATCGATGGAGTTTCGAACCCTTGGAATATCTGTCGCCCGTAGTTTAAATTACTCTCCGAATAATCAAACGTATTCCGGAGTATGAATGTACGAAAGGATGGGACTGGAAGCGGGAGAGACAGGGAGAGCGAGAGAGAAGGGTGTAAGAGGAAACACGACGGGCGGGAGTGGGACCGGACGAGGGCAAGATAACTCGTGTGCCCCCTCTTGTCAAGCCGCAACAGGAGCCACGGTTTAATACAATGCCGCTGAGAATGGTGGTAAGAGAGAAATAGAGGCTTAACGCGGAGAAAGAGGGACCGGAAGGGAACGGGCTTTGAGACGGAGAGCGAAAGGGAGAGAGAGGGGGAGAGTAGGACAGAGAGAGTTCAACCCCGACAGCAAAATGCTGCGTGTGTCACTAAGTAAGCGTCTAGATTTGCTCGTCCTTCTCTACCTTCTAGAAAAGCCAGTAGACTGGCAGAGGATGTGTCAGCTTCAGCTGTGTATGTTTTGCGAGATCCCTCCCCGGTTTCTCTCGTCTCTTTTCGTTACGTTCTACACTCCCCTGTATCTCTTATCCCGTCTCTCTCTCTCTCTCTCTCTCTCCCTCCCTGCAGAAGGTGTCTACCGTCTCTTTGTCCCTTGTACTCAGTTTCTACCGTGCAATTGTACGGCACCCACTTGCGGATCTCCCGCTGTAATCCTCCTCTCTGCTTTCTCTCTTGTCCGTGTCTGTCCTTTCTCGTCGTCTCTTCCAGGCGACTTGCAGTGCAGGACCAAGCGGGAAGGACGGGCGCACAGCGAGGGGTACCGAGAGATAGAGAGGGTTTTTGCCCCGACGCTTATGCAACCGAAATTTAGGATATCCGTGGCTAACTTCGGCAACCACGACGAACCTCGAAGAAACTCGCTACTCACGCGCTCGGCTTGTCAGGAATTTCGTTGGACCTTTCTTGCACCGTTCTCTCCCGTTACTTGTTATCCCCGGTAAGCTGATCGCGGAAGATTAGCGTCGCGCGGATGTCGCGATCGTATTTTCGCGATGTTTTTCCGCATCGTGCGAGTATTTGTCGTTTCCGGATCTCGAAGAAAACGTCGATGTCCTTTTCGCATCTCCTACTATGGAAAACTCGTCGGGGCCCCTAGGCTCCCTCTGGCCCCCGAGCTCGTCGAGGTGCGTAGAAGGCTCGGATCCCCGGGCTGCTTTCGAAATCCGACACGTTCGAAATCTTTCGAAGATGTTTGCACGAGGATCCTCTCATCGGGATGTCGGCTAGATTCTCATCGATGTACGTCCATTAACTCGCGGAGGGCCTCGTCGAGCCGTGTAAACCGTCGTTTCGCTCATTAACGAGTGTGCTCGGTGGCGCGAATCATTCCATTCACCCCGACAAACAGCGGCAGCGTGCACGTGCACGAGGGGTGGTGAATGCCGATGCAGGGCATCGTTCGGTGTACGTCTATGCAACAGGAACTTAAGTACCCGTGATTAGAGTTCCCGCGGGAGCGTGGAAGGGGCTTAAGGCGTCCGCAGCCACGCGATTATATATGCCCAAGTACATATTTCCCACGCGTATGGTTTCTTTACGAACTGCTAGATGAGTTTACGGGGCGACTAATGAAATTATTTCTGGTCACCGAGCGCCATAATCGTGTCAGGAGAACTTTCCACGTTTCTGTGCCGCGACAAGGGCCATCCGGCTTGGAACGTTTTCGCATGGCTCTTTGCGCTTCTCCCGCGGCTCCCGACCTACCGAAAGATAAATATTTGCGAGCCCTCCATTACGCTTTATGGAATATTTTTTTCCCCTCCCCCACTCGCTCCGCTGCTTTCTTCTTCTCCGTCTCTCTCGCCGCCTTTCCCGCCGCTTTTCTCGCCGTCTTTCGCGCCGTCTTTCTCGCTCGCGCGCCGCGTAAGCGTGCGCGAGCCGTATAATCATCGCAATTTTCTCCGGCCGCTTGGCAAATTTTGCCGGGCCCATTGCGAGGAAGCCACCCGTCCGTACTCGCCTCCGTGCTTTTCCCTTTTTTAAATCCCCCTCTTCCTCCTTTTTCCCGCGTTCGCGGCCATCCCCCCGCCCCTTCCGGCCGAGGATATTTATTTTCGCCGAGTTCGAGCATTCTCCACGAGAAACGCGAGATTTCCTTGAGGCGGCCGCGATCCCGAGGACGTTAATTTTCTCGATGATTTTATAAATTCCACGGTCTCCGGCTCCGTTCCCCGGCGGAATCGCTTGGTTTTCCCCGGGAACACATACAGAAAGGGACACCGAGATTCCTCCGGGAGATTTACCAACTTTCCGTGCTCCCGATGCTTTATTAAAGCACCGGAATCGCATGGACGTCGTCTCCGAACTTCGTTATCCACTCGCGTTTCCAACCCCGTTGCACGCGTACCGATAGATTCGATTTCGTTCCTTAAAGCGACTACTTTAGCCTTTGCTCGTGCGCGAGTCGTCTAATCAGAAAACGAAACAAATCTCAAAGGGATGTCGCTTCGAGCCCGGCATAGAAAGTGCAAGCCGAACTTTTCCGTGCAGTATCGAAGTTCTATCTATCGGGGAAACGTTCCGTGCACTTGATCCATTTACAGGATGAGCTCTTTGGCGTAGGTAAAAATAAGAAATCGATGGAACGCGCGGCTCCATTCCACCTCCTTCGTGTTCGTACGCCGCCCTCTCGGCCCGCTCCTGTTTCCTCGTGTAGGCCACCCTCTAAACTCGGCCAACGTGCTCGGCAACGATTCAACGTCACGGGGATAAAGACTGTTGGAGCAAACGATAACGGCCGTGGGGGAACAACAGCGGAAACCGCACTCTGTATTTCAAGGTGCGCGCTCTCGTGGATACGCCAATCGTTATTGTCATCGTTCTCAGTCGCTATAACTTTATTATCCTTGGGCGTCGTTAGAAAACGTCGCAGGCCATCGGAATGGAATAATATTATTCCGTGTTTTCCCTCCTCTCTATTTCACCCCTTTCTTTACCCTCTTTTTACCCTCTCTTTACCCTTTCTGTACCCATTCTTTCGCTGTCGAGAGGTTTATTAAATCGGATTTAAAGGATCTGCCTGTTTGCCCTCCTTTCTTCCGTTCTTCCTGCTTCTTAGCTGGAAACTTTGCTTTATTCCCGCCGCTCGTTGTACCTGGACTTTTTCGATTTTCGAGGGCCGATCGAATCGTTCCGGTTCCGGCTCCCCGAGTTGCGCGAAGCGACAGGAGAGGAGATGGAAAAGCGGGAAAAATATAAAGAGAACGTTCCCGCAGAAACTGACGCGGCGACAACGAATCGATCAATTAATCTCACCGGAGGACGTCTGGCGTGTACCGTGGTCGTCTACTCGCGCCTCGTTATTCGCGAAATATCCCGCAAGACGTATTACTCCCTTTTTTAATCTTTCTCTAAGCTCGATGGCGTCCCGCTCTTTATCGCGTCGTATCTCTTCGGGTGCAACGCATTGTGCTTCGCATTACAATATTGCGAACTGCCGGTGCGGCCGAGAGAAAGGGAGAGACGCGGAAAAGCCGGTGGAGAAAAAGGGAGCATGGAATATAAAAAAAGGCTGACGGAGAGAGGAAAAAGGGGAAAAAGGGGGAGAAACGGGGGAAAGAAAGGTGGAGGACGAAAGAAAGGGAAGGACGAGCGACACCGATACGGGCGGGGAAAGAAAGAGAGAAACGAGCGACAAACAGAACGAACACGTAGTTCCCAGGGAGCGTGTAGGATGAGTAATGAAACGGTCAGAGACAGAGGTTCTCTAATCCCGGTGGATATAAGATGAAATCGTTCAGGTAGAGGATAACGGCCGGTAAACCGGGGAAACCAAAGAAAATCCGTGATCGTTACACCGGGAGCATCGCCATCGTTTTTAGATTAGCTTCGACCAAACGTCGAAGATATTCCTTCGTCACGCGAGACACGAGAAAAAGCGTCGCACGTGTCCCACCGATTGCGAAACCTTCGTACGCGATTGGCCCAATTGTCTTTCCCTCGTGGTCGAACGGATATATAATTTTCTTCGTTGGACCCTATCTAATCGTTTCATAAATTCGTCCATGTCGTACCTCTCCAGGGATCCTCACCATTCTCTATATTTTTCCTTTTTCCACTTAACCTTTTCAGTGCCACGCCGAAATCGCGTGTTTCGCTCAGGACGCCACGGGAGTCCACGGTTCTAACAATTTCTTAATGTTCTAACAAAAATTTTTAATCGTTCAATGAGGCACCTTTTGTTTCAAAGTATCTTCTAATTAGCTATATCTATAACTTAAAAATTATATCTTTGCAATTGTAAGTAGTTCAAGCGTTCCGGTCACCAATGACCACTCTGACGTCGCAGGGGAAACCGTGGCTGGTCATATATGGCTAACGTGGCAGTCAAAGTGTTAACGAGCATAAGCGTGGATAAAGCGTTCGTTCGCAGGGTCGCAAAGCGAACCGTGGAGTTGTAGGTGTAGGCGACAAATCGACGACGAGAGGCAATCCATGGGCTGTCCCGAGGGTGGGGCGCGATGGATCGCGAAATTTTGTAGCGCGCTCGTTGAATCAACTTAATTAAACTCCTTAATCCATTTCTATAACGTCTTAATTCCGTTTCTCGACGAAACTGCCGAGTTCTTCCGGGACGCTGGAAGTTCCTCAGGTGTATTCGCGTGTCAGTTTCCGCATTAGAATTCAATGGCGACGGATGGCGGAGCGGTAGCGCGAGGGCCGCGGAAAGCACTCGCCGGGAAAATGAAATATCGTTTCGCGCGGAAAACGGATTAACCGGCGATCGATCTTAGAATTACCGCGGCGAGAATATTTTAAGCATCGGATGCGGTTTCTCGCGTAACATCGTTCATTTATCGCTTATTTTCGTTCACCGTCTAACAGGCGAATTAATTCGCTTTTAATCCACCAGCCGTAAGAATTATTTAGCTCGGGGAGCGACGCTGGCGCCACCTACGCCGCGTCTCTGCGCGATGGCCGCAATCTACTTAAACTCTGGCCGAAAACTGCGGCCCATTATGCCGATCGATTAACCGAGTTTATCGTTCAATATGCCATACGTTTTATCGTGTCAGGATTAATCCCGTGACTCGATCACAGTCATTCCACGCGCCGTGCAACCGATTTTATTTTTATCGAGTCTCTCGGAAATACGAATCCCGCGGCCGAGAATTATGCAGAATGACGTGACAATTCGTTAACCCGCCAGTCTCGCGGCGCGATTTAGGTAATGTATATTGCATAACTTCCACTAACGTGACCGTGCATTCCGCGTTTCGTCAGCGTACTTTCCAACCCCTCTTTCTCCCGCCATTTTCGTTTCGACGTCTCTCTGTCCTCCTCTCTCCCCCGTCCAGTCGCATCGCGTCGTCTCTTTCTCCGCGCCACTACGCTAAATGTCGTCCCCACGATTCGATCAGCCGAAAGCCAAATACGATAGCCAGTAAACCGTTACTTATTAACGTTAATTAACGAACGACGATTGAACTCCACAGGGAATGGATTGAACGGAAGATCACGTACGCGATTATACGTTGACCGGGTGAACGGATCGATGGGAGGACAAAAATATGAACGGGAAAATAAATTTGCCGGCAGTCAAATATGGCCGCTCGGAACGTCCCTGTCGCTCGGCCGCTCGCCATGGAAATGGCATTCCCACCGAAATTCACCGCGCACTAGCATTTATTATTCTATTTATTGTAATGATTTAGGTGCATCGCATCTACATTAATATGATTGAAAGTCCTGTGTTTACGGGACGCTAGATTATGGTTGAATTGACTGCACGTTCATGCAGTCAATTCGGGTTAATGATTTCACTGTAACGCTTCGTCGTCGACTCATCGTTCGCACACGCGGTGTAACGGGAACTAATTTTCGGCCGTAATAGCAGGCTCGTGGATTCGAATTTGCATATTTCTGTACTTCCACCGGGAACCTGGCATATATAAAAAGAGCCGGCACGGTAATTGTATTAGTCGCGAAACGACCGATAGTTCATCGAACCGTTCGCGGGCTCCTCGTAAACGCGTTGGAGAACCGGCAGCCATGATGGAAGATAAAGAGTCGGATCGAAGGATAAACTCTCTTCCGTAAATAGTTAGCAGCTGTCCTCTCGTCTAATGGAAATGACCGCATCTTGCCACCGTGTCCGATACGTGCGCGCGTATTTACATTTCGGCGTATAAAAATGCGACAGAGGGAGAAGTAGTCGCGCATTGGCGTAGTCTGCCGGAAAACGAGAAACGGTGTTGCAGTACCGCGTAACCGACGCTGTGGATCCTGGTCGTACACGCGATCCATGGTAATTATCGATCTCCTTCTTTCACTGCCGCGTTTTGTTTCGTGATCGTCGAATTCTGATCGCGATGGCGTGAACGCTGAGTGCCATGGAAAGTGTCGCAACGTGGATAAACGTTCGTAACATTATCGAAGCCGTACTGCATACGTTTCCATTCGACGTGCTCCCCATAAATCGCGTATTCGTATCGATCGCCATCGCGGAAACTCGCCAGGCACGCGGTGGCTACGTGAATTCGTTCGGCTTACGAATTGTTACAGGATCACGGTGCCTCTGCATTCGAGAACTCCACGTTTAATACCCGTTATTTTCTTGCCCGGGTATTAGATTCGGTTATTCGGCTCGTTTGCAAACACAGATTTGCACGGAGAGCAAGATTAGTATCGAGGTATTTCTCCTCCTGTTTGCGTGTCGCGACTTATTGAATTTTAGATGGAAGAAAAATAATGGAACGCGTCGCGTCACGGAATAGTATCGTGATGTTTGCCTCGTGATCGTTAGCCGGCGCAACGACCACGACAACGACGACGACGATGACGACGACGAGGAGGAGGAGGACGACGACAACGACGACGAGGTCGACAACGGCTACAAGGTTTCATAATTTTCCCATTTCCTACGCCACTGTCGTTCAGCGGACAAAAGTACATGGACTGCATCAAATGTATGAGCAAGATCGTCGTGAAAGAAACATTTCACGCTGATTACACTCTGTCTCCGAGCATGGCGCACTGTTAGTCTGCCCTTCTGATCTGCGAAGAGTTGCTCTTTAGGAATATTAATCCGAGAGCCACCTCCTTCCATTGAACTTCGTAATTGATCCAGCTGCCGAAACGAGAGTGTAGTTTCGGATCTAACGATACGCTTCTGACGTGGTGCAAATGAAAAGTTGCAAACATCCTTAAAGTCCTTGCACTGTAACCGCGAGTCCCCGTCGATGTATGATAATAACACGATAAATTGTTATAATCGGAATAAATACCGCTTTCGCAAAGAGGTCGTCAATTATACCTGACGTGGCTCGACGTGCATCAAATTTACGAAATAGACGTGCAATAAATTAACTCTTCGCAATTAAATCCTCTTTTAATGGTTTATGAAACTCGTTCTCGTTTATCCCATTGGTTGCCAAAAGTAATTACTCGTACGATATGATCGATGCGATCTATAGGTTGGAAAGTGAATAACAATTCGGGACAGATATGCTGGGAATTATTTTTAGAAATGTACGCGGTATGATCGATGAGAGGGGAGGAACGCGCACGTTACCTCCGTCTACCTCGGAATAATTTCTTTCCCGGTTTTGTCAAAGGATAGAAAAGGAGAAGGCAGAAAGATACAGAAATAAAGAATGCGCGCGTCTTCGCTCGAGCGTGGAGCTTCATTGATGTCGCATCTGCTAAGAGCTTCCACCGTTCCTTGAGGGACGAAACTAAGGGGTTGGTTGGACGAGGAAAATAAGCCGCTGTCGGCGAGGATTTTGTTCATTTGCGGCCTACATTATCAACAACAGCCTTTTTCGTACGTCGTCTCTTCAACTTGCCCGAAACGTACTCGGATCACGGTCTCGTCCGTTTCCGATATAAGTTATTACACGTTTCTTGGAACCCCGAAGCAGAATATCATCGGGTTCGTCACCGAGTACTCGTCTCGTCGATCCTTATTATTTTATTCGTCTCGACGTGCAGGGCCCAAGATCGTGAGCTACGTTTGCGAGGATTGTCCTTGAACCTTAAATGATCCGTGACGGAAGTAATTAGGCTATGCTAGCCACGCGAGGTTGGCCGATAGCGTGGCAAAGGCAAGATTCCAGCGTGGATTCCATGTAGGTCGGGCCACGAATTTCGACGGGGTGAAAAGAGTATCGGGGTGCCCGGCAGGCACGACACGAGCCTGCACAAGATATTGCTACTCTGTGGCGGTTAGACTTTCTACAGATAGGGCATTCAGAGTCAAAGGCAATTGCTTGTTTATAGGCAGTATCCAATCTACATCGGAGGGAGGGGATCGAGGGGGGTTGGGTGGGTGGATGGCGGTATAGCTTGCTACAGGTGCTTGAACAAACAAGATGTAAATTCGCTGTGCCACGGACCACGGAGGAAGCAAGTAATTAGATGCGTTGTTGCGGGGTCCACCTTTGAACTCCTGCTCGGTATTAAGGGCACTGTTTCCCTCGTTCCCGCGTTTCCGTCCTCATCATTCCCCTCTCTTTGGTCGACTGTGTTCCCTTCGCTCAAACGGGTGCAGCACACGCACCGAGCCTTTATACCGGCTCCAGGTTCGAGGTTCGAGGTTACGTTTCTGCGCGCACACGTCCACGTGCTCGATCGTGCGACAAGAACACGTGAGGATACACAAATCTCGATCTCAGATGGGCAGCGTATGTGTACGTAATTCCACGTTGTCCCGACTATCGCATACACGCGTGTAGAATGTTTAAGAGGAGTAAGTTCGATAAAGATTACACTGGGTTCTATTCGATTAGGTAAATTTTAATTTGGAATATTTATAGAAAGATAATTTAAGTAAGTATTGTACATTCGATGGAGATACGGGTCGTGGTGGCGCTAGTGAGTTCGGTGGAAAATTCGCCCAAGATCGTGATAGACGCTAAAATATTATTTTCTAATCCTACCGACATAATCTCGAGACTTTTTCCTTTGGCATATGCATCGTTACCGGTACGAATATTTCAATTTAACGCGTGTATACCGGTAGTTAAAAGCAGTACGTGTATATCGCAGAGGAACAGCACGTGGCACTCGTGGAGAAAGCTATTCGCGATAAATCGTGCAATTGTAACTGCGGCTTGTATAATTCAACGATAGCTTTATCGGATCGAAGTTGTAACGGAAGGTGATGGAAACCGTGCTAACAAAAGGATTCCGTTGGTTCAACAAGACCGTCCTACCAACTCCCGTCGCTTTTTACCTTCCGCCCAAGTGTAAAATCTTTTCTTGACTCCTTATCGGTTGAGCCGGGGAAAGGAGAAAAAAGCAAGGAGTAGGTGGAAGGGTCTGTAAACTCGGCGGAGTAGCAGCAAAGTCCCTGAGGTAGCCTCCACTTCCAGTATTTACTGCGTCCGAGGAAAAAGCAACGGCGCTGCAGAAGATCGTGGCCGCTCCTTTAGGAGGCAGCCTTCCTTCACCTACTCCTCTATATTTTCCCGCGTCCTCCTTTGTCGACGGTAAGGGGGGCCAACTCGGCAATTCGAGCACTGTCTGTGTTCCTGAATTAAATACCCCATGAGGGACATATGTTTACGAGGCTCCCTCTCTTTCGGCGAGTTACTTCTAGATCAGTGCTGTTCGAGGATGCGGTACTGCACTCCCCAGAGCTGGCTTCCGATCCTCCGAGAAGGAGTGTAACTGCATCGACTAATAACATCGCCTTAGAATTTCTTAGCCGCTTGTTGAACGCGTATGCGAAGTTCGTGGTTTATTACGTGAATTCAAGCGAGAAACTTAACTAAAGTTAACGGAGTCTATTCGATAAATATTTAAGAAGATATCATATTTCGAATTCTACTATACAACGAAGCAATACGAATTATTTCGGTACCGAAGCAGAAGCGGGGAACAGTGTAAACTTGTTAGATCGAAAAACAATTTAAATTTCGAATCGGTGGCGTTTAGCTCGCTATCGCTTTTCAAAGTTGGGGGTTGTAAAAAGCGATACCGATTACCCAGGTCACACCACGCGAAGGTAGCTGGAAACGTGACCCGCCCTAAACTCCTAATCCCATCCTCCCTCCATTACATGCGTATCTCGTCCACCTCGTTGTTGCCAACGAGATGAACGAGTTCTGACTCTACTCCGCTAAAATAATTGATAGCTCCAGAAGGGAGCTATTAATCCCGCAAAGGAAGATAGACTGCGGAGCGTCTATCTCTACCATCCTACTTACGGCGAGTACAGTAACAATAATCGGTCCCCTACAAACGACTGTACATTCCAAGGAAACAGTCACCCCCGTGTTAAATACCTAATGCAATAATAATTTCGTATCAAACGTTATATTAAACGCGTAAAGAATATTAAGCGGCCCCCGTGATCGCTGAATAATCGCCGGAGACTTGAGCAGCCATTGTGGTTGCTAAATAATTCGCCGTTTAAATCAAGAAACGCCCGCAGCAGTTGAAATAAGTAGCATGTAATTTGCCATAAATGTCTTGAACACATTACGCTCCGTATAATTTTTAACATAAAAGAAATTACGAGCAAGCAATTCAGGCAAGCGAGTCGCGTATTCGCAGGAAAGGGTGCATATTAATTTGAGATTTTGAGAACGCGTGATTTTAAAACGGACTTAGACATCCCATCTATCTCGTAGTCCTTAGCCCGTTAACACCCGTAAAGCGCAACCTCGTTAAAAAAGAAATTACGAAAATTTCAAGCGGAAAATGTGGGGCATGCTGTAAAACGAATTCCGTCCTTAATACGAGGCGCGTGTGGCTTACCTTCGCCGGCCATATGAACGTTGCAAATCCAATATTTGGATAAGAGAATTGAAAATGGAAGCGAAACACGAATGAAGGAATTTTCCTTCGCCAGTGAAAGAGAATCTAAGAGAGATTGCTTGTTTAATTCTCTAGAAAGATGTTAGCGGTTACCGGGTCCACCACCGAGGTGGTGACTATGAGGGGATCCAACCCTACACTCCTAATCCCATCCACCCTCCATTGCATACATTCCTCGACCACCAAGGTAATCGAATTTTGACTCTACTCTTCTGAAATAATTGCTAGCTCCCGAAGGGTGCTATTAATCGCGTAGAGGAAGATTAACTATGCGCTATCTCCTTCCCTATTTCCAAAGAATCCTAAACAGGCATCCTACGTGCCATTCCGAACTCCAGAGTGACGATTGCTGAATTGGCAAATCGCTCACAATCTGTTAACAAGTTTAGAATATACGTCTATAATTTAGTTTCGAAAGACTGGATACTAATATTAAAAATAAATTCCATCACCGAGTTAAATCGATTTAACTCGGGACTGGATTAGAAGCCATCCATTACAGGGTCACGATTGCTTTATCCATTTAAGCGGTAGCAAAAGAATAGAACTGCCAAGAAAGAAGTAATTGATAGACAGAAATAAAGCGATAAAATTTGAAAGGAATGTCGCGATCTCGATTGCCAGCGAAACGGTACTGTATCGACCATCGATGCAAAGAAAAACCGAAAGCACCATTGCACTTCCGATCTCTCTAAATTTTTAAACTCTTGCTAAACGTGGCCCCTAAAACGACAAAAATGAAACCTGATTCTGGGGAAAACTTTCGACAAAAGTCACCCATTCAACGACGCCTTGCAGTAAGACGCACGATGTCCTTGTCCCAAGTGGCAGGAGCACAATGGGTCGGTCAGTGGACCGTCTCACGAGGACTAACCAAGGGCGTCCAACGAACATGGCAAACCATGATCGAGTATCCATCCAGACGGACGTCGATCGACTATGGCCGTGCATGAGCAGCGAATGTCTTAGGTTAACCTCGGGATCAAGATCTCTAGACGTCTAAAACCGGGAAATGGGATGATATCGGGGTCAGGTGAGTTCGCGTTCGTCCGAAAATCACGAGTTAGCGAGATCCAGACGGTGCCAAAGAGTCAACGACTCATCCTGCGAGCACGCCGTGCACTTGGTCTGGGAATCTCTGATCGATGATGAACTAATCCGCGGCATGGATTGGGTACACTAATGAAGGCACATATTTGAACATATCTGAACATATTTTATAGGATGTCGCTTTAAGTAGAGCTTTGAATGGATGTGTACTTGTCAATACGAAGTGGCATGAAATCTCACCTGAAATTGGCATCCTGGCTAAACTCGATTCGATCTATTTTCGAAATAAGAGCACTCTGGCAGTTTTAAATCGGAATATCAGATATCATTGGTTCGCAGTCCTGAATTCGTAAGTAGAAGATGGAAAGCTGTATGAATAATTGAGAATGACACCCATGTTGATGCGCGTCGCGCGTAGCCGCCATCTTGGTGACCACGTTTTCGGTGCGGTTCTAACTATTAGATGATAGGTATGGATCTGCAATAGGTGCAATCTACTTAGACGCTTTTCATTTTTCAACTTGGTCACCAATTTCGAGGTCCACGTACAAAGCGAACCAGTAATTATATTTAATTTATTCAGTCTCGTGGATAATGAATTAAAGCACAAAATACGTATTATTAATATCATACGCGCGGCGTTTAATTTTAAACGCATATTGTAGGAATACGTTGATTAATAAATGAAATATTTTCGACGAATAGAATATCGGCAATCTCTCAGTTTCTCCTCTTACTAGTTTTATTACATTAATAAAACAAAGCTTATGCTGATACTCGCCATAAGTGGATGGCCATTATGCATACGAATGTTGAAACTACGTATTGTATTTAAATAAAATGCTAATTTCGAATTTGCAGAAAAGAATGGCTATCCGCTTACGACGCATACGCGTCCCCGGCATAAATTCCATTTTAATTTCTTTTATGAACAGAAGATAAGGTCCGATATTCCCGAGCTTCTTTATACGATGCGTTTAAAAGTGAAAATGTCTAATAACGAAATGGGGAAAGATATCGAACGGTCGTATGAATTTAAATTATTTCGATGTTTTAATTTCAAGAGATCACGGATCATACGCCGCTGCGCGTATAATTCGTGATTCTAATTTTAAAAAATCGCCTGCAATTATTTTAAACACGGAGTCATTTTTGGTCCCAATAAAAGAATTTCCCGATGTGCTCTGTGCTGTATAATTTAATGAAATATTTGCACAATGCTGCTATTTAAAACACAAAGCTCCGTATATTTTACAGCTGTAATATTAAGATAGAAAAATCGCGGATAATTACGATGTACGTTATTCAGCCCGTGACTCTAATATTAATATTATAAAAATGTACCGAATAATTTTACTTTGGAAAAGGAAAACCGCAAACAATCTCGATGGAGTTTAATAATGCGGAACACTATTTTACTAGTTTTCAAATTTTAAACGGAAACAATATTCCCGGCCGTTATATCAAAATTCGAGCGGACATTCAATCGATCCTCGAAAATAGAGCGTAGGCCACAGGAAAAAAATTCATAGTTTACATTTTTCGCAAAAGAGGTACGAACGTCAAACGGTATATTAATTAAGTCAGATTATAAATATCAATTTACAGATAATTCTACGTTCTACGGAAAAATTCCACGAATCAAGATCAAATCTGAAACTATAGAATAAATCTGTAACGTGTTTGCGGAAATTTCGAAATTAAACGTCATCAAATTTCTATGTGTACATACTTCTTGATTTTTAGATGAACATATACAATGTATTAAATCGTGCATAATTTCTTCCACGATTCAGCCACTCGGACTCCAACCAGGAGGAACATTTATAAAACACGGACGCGTTGAAAAAAAAATTGCTTTCCCCGAAAAGCTAATCGATTTTGAAACTTTGAACACAACAGGCTGTATTCGTAAAAAATTCAGAGCAATATTAATTTTCAAACTTCATATCCTCGAGTTCTTAAATATTTCAATTGAAATATTACACCTATAAATTATCCAAAATTTTCACTGTATATTTCCCGTTTCGCTATTTTTATCTCCGTTCCTACATTTTTCCGTCTCAAATACGAGCTTCCCTCGTATAACTTTTGGCTTTGCCTAATTAAAAACACGCCAGGTTATCTGGGTTTGCTTAGATGAAATACGCATTCATACCTGAGGTATCTACTCTGTATCGAAAAAGATCGGGAAAATCATTCACACTCACTCGACGATCCTGTCGCAAACTGGTCGGGTGCAATGAGTCTACGTTGGGATGGTCGTCTCGGGACGTTTCGGTCATCCGAGCTGAAATCTCATTCACGCTCTTAAAAAGTGCACACCGTTCTCCCGAAATCGCTTGAAAATGGCGACTATTGCGGACGTTTCAATATAGAAAGAATTTTCGTGAGTAAAAAGAATTCGAATCGTTTAGATGAATAAAAACGTGGTTGAAATTCGTGAAAAATTAATTCGAGTTATACACGAACGCAAGCAAGTTTCACGGATTCTGCGACATACGCACACAGGTGCGTGGAAGGTACGTCGTTTAATATTCGCTATTTGATTGTCAACGTGGTACCTGCGCCTGTGTCTAGAATCCTGGCTGAAAAGGTAATCGGTAATAAGAGCTAGTGGACTAGGTAATTATTCATCAGCGGAAAGAGAAAGAAAATAAAAGAAGTAATTGAAAGGG
>NW_016909934.1:29689-60302 GCF_001483705.2 Eufriesea mexicana
CGTAGTCTCTCAATAATTAAGTTTCAATGAGCTGGAATGGAAGTAAATATTGGCTGAGAACAAACTAGAGTGGTCCCATCGTCGAAACAAATTCTCTAAGTCAGTCCACTCACTGTCATTGTTTTCATTGTGAAACAACCTGCCCGTCGCTTCCTTGTTCGCATTTTCTATCGTAAACCTGAGCGATAGGTGCACGCGTGAAGGGAAATAAAGTTGTGTAACCAAGAATAGGAATAAAATCGCGTAATTCGTAATACCGTGTAGTTACCGGGAAATTATGAAATATTTCAGAAATTCCATCGATTTGTGAAAATATTTATACGCGAGGAAGTCGTAGCCTGAGCTGAAAAATAAACCAATAAAGCGCACACGGGTACAGAGGTGCTCGTGGTCACTATACTCGCTGTGACATAAAAAAAATACAGTCGGTCATCCGTGCCATTTTGGATCTTCCAACCTATGGCATGGTGGGTGACCAGAGGAATCAAAAAGCACGCGACTCACCGTTCGCAGAACGCTCCATGGAGGTTGTATTGGCTTTGCTTGGTTCACCGATGGGACATAAAAATAGCGACAGCGTTATTTGCTGAATTAATTCAACGTCCATAATTAGAAATTAATGATGAAAAGTCTGAAAAATATTATAAATGCACGCTTGCGTATCTTGATTAACGAGGGTGGTTGAAAGGGGTGGAACTTCGTATACGTATGCTGGTACCTTTACCATTCATCGCGGATCTATGGTAACGCGTAATATTTTCTCCTTCCACGTTCCCGATATTTTTGCAATATCCTGCCGATTTTCAATTAAATACCTTTCTTAAAAAAACAGCAACGTGTTTGGACAAGGTATAAACGGTTGTTTAAACATACTCTTTATTAAAATTTGCAATGGCCGAGTTTATGAAACTGCTGAAATGGCATTCGCTTCGTAAAAGTCAATTTATCTTGATACATTGTAGGAATAAATAAAGTTATATTCATTATTTCTTTCTCCTTTTCATGCTAGCACTCGAGCATATTTGCGTTCGGTATAATATTCAATAGTCGAAATTCTGCTTAGTAATTCCTGTTCGAAGTAGCTGCTTCGAAGTGATTCGGGAACCTGAAATAGATGCTTTAAAATAACTTTCATTAATCAGCCCGTCATATCTGTTTACCCTTGCTCTCGCAAACATCGCGCGCGAAGCGTTACGGTGAAAAATAATTTTCCCCGAGTTCCCTGTGCTTTTGTGCCAGCGCGTTACATACGCGCACGTATAATTAAACTTCGAGAAGACGGGGAAAAATCATGCATCGCGAGATTCGAGGCAGGAAAGGGCACGTTCCGGGGGAGAAATTCCTTGAACGTTGTAACGAAGGCCCTTGAACATTCACGGAAGCCAGGAGGCGTCAGACAAACGAGCACGACGAAAGAGCTTGCAAAATGCACGCAGCACGGAATATACCGAACTATATCAAACAGCACGACGGTTAATATCGGATTCTGTTAGAACGGGAACGAACGCAAGGGTCGAACGTGTTTCTCGTTAAGTGAAGCAATTACCCAGACCTATCTGTTACTTACAACAGCGTCAGCAACCACCGCAGCCTTTTAGTTTTGAAGACTGCCTCAGCTTTACGTCACAACCCGCGCAGTTCGGCATTTTTCATCCTACGAATTTCCTCCTTTTACCACCCCCTTTCCCCCCCTTTTTCATCTTCCAAACTTTTCTATATCATCCTTCGGTTTTTATCGGCTTGTACCTGCACGTCACTGTCGCCTTCGTTTCACCTCTTAAACGATGTAACGCGACGAATCATCCCCTACGCTAAGCTCCCCCACTCCCCCCGACCGTTCGCCATTTTTGTTCTTTCTTTCCCTTCACGCGCAAGAAATAATGGATCCTTCCGAATGAAATGTCAGCGAGGAAAGAGATGTCTTGACGGAAACGAGACGACGCCTGCGAGCTAGATTCAATTGTTATATTTATCCAATGCGCCCCCCCCCCCCCGCGTATCAGCAAATTATCGTTGCGGAACGAAGAAATTGGTTCGCAGCAGCCGCTTGCCAATTTTTAACCGTCGCTCGCGTCAATTTTACTTTACGCCACGCTGCACTCGATGCATCGATAAACTTGTAAATAATTAACGAACGCCCCTCCTGCCATCGTTAACATCCAGCCTGTTATTGGTTCTTCCTATTAGGCGGCATTTCCGCGAATCGCGTCATTCCGCGAAATTCGTTATATATCTGTACGTTCGAACGCGTGCGCATCGCGGATATCGGTATCGCGATTTTCCAAGATTCTCTGCAAAATAATTGCGTTTCGTATTACACCTTCTATAGCAAGTACAGTAGCCGGAGATCCCTCTGTGCCTATGGCAGCAACGTTTCACCCCGCTGCAGTGCGCTGTCAAGATCTCGATGTCGCTGATCTCTGGAAGGATACCGTTCCGCCATTTTGACTCGCGCGAAACGAGAATGTCTCGTTTGGACGTAATCGATCGTCGCGATCTCTCTGGTCGATTCGATGAAAATTCATCCTCGTATTTCAAACTTTCGGGGTTTGCAGTAGGCACGAGAAGAGGGTTGGCCTGAAATTAGCGTGGGAGTTTAGTAAGGGCGTCAGGTTTCAGAGTAGCTCGCGCTTTGCGAGGAAACTACGATATATACTCGTGTCTCGACTACAGCGACACGCACTTTGAATCTTAATTCCCGTTATTATCTTTAACCGACTGCGTTCCGACGATAGATCCATCGCGATCGGGGGCTGACAGGCTGGCTTCGCGAAGAAAATCCACGAGGGGTAGCCCCGTTTTCTTGCGATTTTAGGACCAGTCCTCGTCGGTCTCAGTGTTTAAATTCGAATAAATTTTCGACGCTGCTCGGGCCTTTGCGAAACGAGGTGACACGAAGATCCTTATTTAAAATTACAAGTGCACTTAACGAGGAAGTTTCTTCGTAATTCCATCGATGATATCCGTTGATTGTACTTGCTATAAAACTGCAACAATCGAGCCTGCAGTTTACGAGGTGATATAAAAATAATGGGTTAAACAGGAGTGGCAAGGTATAATAGAGTGCTTGACATTCTTTTGTCTCGTCGGAACGACCTATCTTCTTAGATCATATCAGCTAATTACCCGGCGGCGTAATTATTGACCAAGTCGGGCACGGCGCAGAGGGTTGCCGGGTGGCTGGGGCACGGTCGAAATTTTCCACGCCTCTGTTTCTCTGTAGGAGCGAAACTCGATGAACGGTTGCGAAATAACTTCGCACAATTTTTCGTCCGATAGCAGACGGCTTATTGCCGAGTATTCATTTAAGGGCAACGTTACCCTCGACTCGAGATTTATCGCTATAAATGGGTATTCAGGATACGCGTGGCAATCTCCGATCGCGTTTATTAAACTGTTACTCGGCACTTTCCGTGATAAAGTTATTATGCGCGCTCTTATTTCTCGCGGTTACATTTAAGTCCCTTATAGTTATATAAGCGGATGGTATTCTCGTGACCCTCCTCATCGCGGCCATCGCCGCCGCGGTGAATTCTATGAAAATAAAAGGGAAGATTGGAACTGCGAATGGTCCGGCGCCACGTACCGGTGTAATGCATCGAAATAATGAAAACCTATAGACGGGAAGAAAGCTCGGAATAGCTTTCGGTGCCTTTTTGCTCGCTCGATGAAAATTCGCCCGGCGCAACGAGGATCCCAGGGTGCGGGGGATATAGGTAACGTCGGCCGTTCCTATGAAAAGAGTAACGATCGATAATGAGCGATTCTCCGCCTTTGCAAGCGTTAAATTGATTTGAATCGCGGGAACGTGTGTAGCTGAAAAGGCAAAGAGCGGGATTTTAAATTACCAGCTTTTGCTCACGAGATATTTGTAATCCCATTGAAGTTTCCACAAAATTCTCCGGGCGTTGGCAAACAGATCCGCGTATTAATTCGGTACGACGGTTCTTGGAAAAAGTAAAATTACGTTGAACGAATTGTTAGGACTTCGGATTTGCTAGCTCGCGTTACGAGGTAATTAAACTGTACTACGTTATTTACGAAATTTCCTGTTTATTCACGTTGGGCTCAGCTCAAGTTCGAGTGGATTATTCGCTTATTTTCGTAATTTTTTCGTAATAACATTTTCCACCGATATTTTACAGTCGGATGTACGACCCGCGATTAGGCTACTTTCATAATTGTAGGGGATCAAGGTGGAGGTGGTTTAACGAAGTACCGAAGCGAAGTCGATACTAGCAAATCTCTGACAAGACATTATTCTGCGTTCTTGCCGACTAACGAACTCTTGACTCTCGATTTTCGACTATCACTGTAACTGACTAAATGACTAACAGACTAGACAATTGTCAACTGACTTTACATAACTATATCTGAGGACTATCTTTCAGGACGGGCCCTTTTTAGCTCGTTTAGAAGGCAAGCGCCTCCCCCAAAGGAGGAGAAACTCCCTCCACGTCATAGTCGGGGGTGGAGAGGATTTCTCCCTCCAGGTTAGGCCCTCCTAAGGGTCATCCTCACGGGGAAATTCAAGGAAATTCAATCCTCACCCGAGCGTTTACGACAGGGCAAGCCGGGGTTGCGCGAAGCCACCTCGCGTGGCCTGGCCCCGACCTCCTAGGGCCCAAAAGCCTAATAGCTTAAATTAGGCTTCCGAACGATGCCTCGTGTACGGCGAGCTGAGACAATATTATATTATAGAAGTTTAATTAAAATGCAAAATAAACACCGGGTCACGAATTGCTCAGCATTTAGGATTTAGCTACTAAGAGACCCATTATGGGCTTTTAGCGCTTAATTATAAGTCTACGTCCTAAAAGTATCCTACGTAATTACCACAGGAATAATCTCTTGGGTGTGAAAGAAATCGGATGATTCGGATTCGCGGTAACGGATAGCGGATTGCGATTAACGCGATCCACGAGGATGGTGGTACTACATGACCTACCCGATTAAAGAATAATCGGCAAGAGTGCAAAGTTATGACGGAGCATTTGCCCGGAATCAGACGCCTGTGACCTCGGATTTTTCACGGTGCCTCTAATTAATCCTCGTCCCGACCCATCTCTTTCCCCATTCGACGATCGATCGCTTTCTCGACCGACGATAATTTCTATGTCGACGGCGTAGTCATCCATCGACGGGTGGATTCACTTTTAAGATTTAATTGCGATTCCACGCGAAGCCCCGACATTGCGTTCGTTACCATCCTCTGTGCGTTCTCCTGCTGGTCGGAATTGAAAGCCTGGTCTGGTTACGGATAGGCGACGATGTCGAGGCTCCCGTAGACACGTACGAACAGCGGCTGCTTTTCTGTCTCTCCTCGCGTCGCGTGCTTACGCATGGGAGCAAGGATTACGCGTCACAAATTGGCATTACCCGCTGCGAACGTAGACACAGAGCCAGGTGTGCGCGCGGTATTTCCAGAGAAGTGTCTCCAAGTGCTTCCAGCATACCTGATGCGATTGTACGCGTTAAGGTTTGAACCGATTCCGTGACAGGCAATTTGCTTTGGAAGGAAATAATTACGAGCGGTTTAGGGGCTTGTCAGCTTGAACTTTAGGTTTTACCACTTACCCGGGAACGGAACCGCACGACTCGCGATGGTTCGAGCCGCGATTGCTGCGCCACACTGTTCCACGCGCGCGAAGAATCCGTCTCTTGGGGATCGACGCGATTTCGCGACGATTTTCGGGATCTAGTCGATCGAGTCGACGCGAATCTTCGTTCCGGATTTATAACACGGAGCCTGCGTGTGGCGCCGGGATGCATCGATCATTCGGTAGGTTTCTCTTCGTAGTTAGCGCATTATTCCGGATGAATAGGTAATGCTACTTTAAGTACTTGCAACGTCAGTTAAAACGGCGTAATACATTTTCGCGCTAGCCGGAACAACTTAGATCCTCTTCTTCCAATTAAACTTGGGAATCCCCTTGAATTTCTTCGCGCAACTTTTCCCACCTCGCCGCGACGCCTCTTTGTAAGCGGGCCCGTTGCTTTTAGAAATTTCCTGCCTGCAAATTTTTGTATTTCCCGCGACACATCGCGACACGGGGATAGTTTCCACCCCTTCGACCTTTGTTTTCCACCCTTTCTACTCGATCTTCTCGATCTCTCGAGAGTTCGATCTCTCTTCTAGATCGGGATCTCCGGACGGCGGGAACATTCGTGAGAAGAGGCCATCAGTCGGGGATATTTAACGGGTAAAACTACGCGTGTTTATGGCCCCGTGAGACCCGTTCTTCGAACGCGATGAAACGGCGAAATTCAAAGGAAAGTAGCGTGCCTCATCTCGCGCCGGGAACGTTATTATCCGAGCAACATAAAGGATACGTATCCGTGTTTATACACAGTAGGATTACCCGTTGTTCGGGCTACGCTGAAGATCGCGACAAGGCGAATTTTCAACAGCGGATAAACGCGATATCGCGGCCGCGACGCGCGCCGCGGTACGATATTCCCGTCCGTTCCGTTTCTTCCTTATGCCAACTCGCGTGAACAACGGGTACGGTGAATTCTCGGTAAACAGAGTGTCATGGCGGAAGACCCGCACGTCCCCTATCGCTCCAACTTCGCGTTTCCCGCGAGTGCTGGGAAATTTTCGAAGATGAGGAAACGCATCGATCAAGGTGGAACTTCGCGGAGGAAATCTCGCGTCGCTTGTCCCCTATGTGTACCCCGAGCTGTACTATCCGGCGCGAGGGCAAACAGAGAGAATCCTGGGCCTCGATACAATATTTTTTCTACCGATATCGAAACATTTCCGGGGCGGAGGTAAATAGATGAAAAGAGTGGAAGCTTCGCCCACGCTAATTGCGTAGGATCCAGATTAGATTTGTCGGGATCCCCCCATGGGGATCTCTATGGATACACTCCGGGACAAAGAGATAGCACGCTTTAAAATTAACGTAATTTTTATTTATTTCACTGAAGGGATATCGTGGGGGGATTAAATAAACGAAAGCACCGTATCGGATTTCACTAGAGCTGATTCTGCACGAGGGGGGGCTGCACCGAGAGTATCGTATCCCTTTCGGAAAATGTTCTGACCCGTACTCTGGTCGTCAACGAACTGTCTGCACTTTTCCAGCTCTGGCCCAACGCGTCGTGGTCCACGTGTCCTCGAGTCATGGAGGGTGGTCGTAAAGACATAACCCAGGCTGGCCCCCATTGACTCGGAACCCTTGAGGTCGCTACGCGAGGCAATATAGTGTGACAAAATGTTAGCATATTTAACTAAGCGATAAATCAAGAAATAATGTTTAACGCGTCAAACGCCCAGCCTGTTTTACTTGCTGTTCCGTGTAGGCCCACTTGACGGCCCCAGTGGAAAAGTTGGGTGCAAACGAAAAGTCTAATGCCGGAGCGTAGGGACCGGATAATGTTCACTATCTTGTGGCTCCTCCTTTCATTCTCTTTGGCAAGGATTTAACAGCTTTTTAATCCTTTCGTTTCGGCAGTTCAGTTCGCCGAAGTACCGTCACTGAACGCAAGTGTGCACCGGAAATATGCACGGCGCGTGTGGTTTCCGTATATTTCTGTACGTTTTCCCAAGTTTTAAATAACAACTGTGCCGAATAAAACAATCGTATACAAATTGCACTTGGATGCCGGATATATGGGGTCCGTACCCAGGAGTTATCGCGTGGACGCAGACACAGGTCATCTCGTGGATGCTGCCTATAAGCGGCGCTCGAAGCGAAAAGGTTAATAATTCTAATTGCTCCCATTCATCTTGAATACAGTTTTTTAATTCGGAGTGTATCTTCGTGTTGCTTGCGGTTCCTACGGTGCTGCCCCGTTAGCGTCTCCTTGGCGTTGTGCTGTGATAGGGCAGCAGGTAGAAGGACGTAAGGAAAAGGAGGGGACCAGCGTTTCGTCCTGGGCCTGCTAGTGGACTCGTCGGTAAGGCTTCCTAGCAGGCCCTGCCTCAAACGAGAATACTTAGTACTTGCTACTAACGTAGGAGCTTTTACTTCTTCTATCCAAGAATCTTTTCTATCGAGGATTCACCGAGGACCTACTCCTTCGAGTAGGAATCCATCTATCGGCGAAGATGCGAAGTTGGTCGTTTCAGATTTCTCGTTTCCCAGCTAATTTGCGAAAACGCATCAACGCGTAGGGATGGACGAAGAGAGCGAAGAGAATGGACCGGATGGAGGAATCGTGGCGATGCAGTCTGCATCGGTTGGTCGTTTATTCGCTGCCACGTCGCGGAAGGATGCTCGTGTTTATCGCGAGATATACGCGTCTGGAGGACGTCTCGGAATTTTGTTGGTTCGCGAAGGTCTGCTGGCGAAGCGTTTTCTTGCTCGGTAGGCGAGTATCAAGGAATTCCTTACGAGTTGGTTCAGCTCGATCGGCACGGAAGTATATCGCCGATGCGGGAGCGCAAACCGGCTGAGCGTGTGCCCGACATTGTTATGCCTCCATCGGCGTAGATTACGCCTCGAAGATGTTGCACTTTCTCCGACACTTTGTATCCCCGAATTTCACCCTGGTTATTGTCCAAGCGTATTCCATATCGCTAGGCTCGATTTTACCAGCATTACGTTCGAATGTTTATAAATTCGCTCCGATATGTTTATTTGCGACGGAACGTATTTTCGCTATGAATAATTTATTTCGTGTAAATATTGGTGCGTAAACAGAACAAATGATCCATATTAAAATCAACGCTTAAGTTACTTTCTTTGTTTACCATTTATTCGTTATGCAGCCCTGATACCAAATATTAACGGCGATCAATAACTGCGACGTTCGTCAATCGCGATTCTAATTAACGAATTTATAATTCTCGCACACGCGACACGCGAGGATTTTTCTTCGGTTTGCGCCGCCCTAACGAGCCGAGTCACGTTTGATCGAGCTATGGAAATTACGAGACGAAGCGTACACGCTTTAACGAATAAATATTTTATTCTCGTTGTAACAACGCGGATCTACCGTAGCTCGAGCGACAACGAGAGAAGTCGGATTTGATCGAAGAGACCGACGATCGATATCGTGTCCCCTCGTATACCGCGGCGAGAAATTTGCGTTCCCGAGGAAACGAATCGCCAGGTGAATAAATTCGAGCTAAGGTCAAAGGTTACGGAAGCGAGCGATGAGCCAATAGTTGACCCAGGCAATAAAGTCATAAAGCCCGTTGGATCGCGTCACATCGATGTCTGCAACGCGCGTTTCAGACCAGCTTTAGATCCCGCGTCTGCCAGTCTCTGCTACTCGTCCAGCACTCTTGCTCCATTTACGCCACTTAAAAATCCACCGAAATCCCCGTACTTTTGTATCTTTAATTTACTTTCCCGATATCAAAGCGCAACATAAACGCGAATATCAAACTACGAAAGTGCTCGAGTTTTAGACTCCGAGTCTACCGAATACCGAAAGCTCTTGTAATTTTCAGAAGAATCGCAATTATTCCGCTGAAAAGATAGACTAAAATCACCCCATATGTATCTTTAATTTACGTTCCGAAGTGGAAAGATAACAGGAAGCTTATTCGAAACAACGAGCGCGGATCCCACGCGAATTTTCAGAAAAATGACCATCGCCTGTACGAGAAAGATGAACGAAAAGATCCCATAGGCGTATTTTTAATTTACAGCACCGATGGGAAAGCGACAACAAAGCGTGTATTCGAGCCAAACGACGAGGCGACATCTTCTTCCCCCCACTTTCTCTCTCTTCTTTTCTTCGTTTTAACGAACAACGTTTCCTAATGAATCACGAGAACGCGTAAGATGGTGGCGCGGCTGTTGAAATTGCGAAATCTGCCCGAAGAGGCGGCGGTGCGAGGGAAAAAAGAGGATTTTCGAAGGAGGCAGGCATCAAACAACCCCTACTGCCGGAATCGCAGGGTATTGCGCTCGCGCAAGGCCGGCGCGCGTGTCCGTGTTCGCCGTGTAGTATATACGAGGCGGGTAGAGCAGTAGCACCGGCACCACCATCAGCAGCAGCCAGCATTCAGCAGCAGTAGCCTCGTCGTGGCTAAAGGGGCTTCGGGATGTCGTACCACGAGCTAGTCAACCGCGGCGTGTCGTCGTGTTAACCGTGGTCCACGTCGTTACGACGAACTGTTGCAACGGTGCGGGTGTTTCTTTCGCGCGAGTTGCTCCGTTCGCTCGAGTTTCGCAAGCTGTTCGCGGTTGTTCGCGCCGTTCCAGGACCCGACGGGGGACCACAAGCTTGCTCCCTCGGGATAAACTCGAGGCAAGGAATCCACAGTTGCCTTTAGTTCGGTTCGAGCCGGTGCGCGGTGCGATCCTCGACGTTGCGGGAATCACGCAGGACTCGGATCATTCGCACGCTGCCTACGAACGTGCGTTACCTACGTTTTCCTTGGATTTTGTTTCTCGTTCTCGAATCCCGACAATTCCGACTGATCCGCCGAGTCCTGGAAGATCTTCGTTTCCAGTTTAGTCCAGAGGACACGCTCCGGGGGAGACTCGTCGGCTTGGCGGTTCGCGTCGGTGCAGATGGAAGATAGAGTAGATTCGTTAAGATCGTAATATCGGTAGGATCACGGAGTTTGTTATCGGAAGTAAAATACTTTATTCCCCGGACGCTGAAGGGAGTCATCGACAGGCAAGGGTGAGCGAACGTGCCGAAGTGGCGTTCTTGTAATTGGAACGGGAACGTGTAGACGATCATCCGAGAACACCCTCCGTGTAAACTATCGTTGCGATCAAAAATCCGTCGCTCGGTTACTCTGTTTTTCTTTTTTTTCCTCGAGGAACCGTGTCGATAAGGGAACTCTCGCGAGGCCGGAATCGGGAACGATTTTGTCGTTGGCGAGAGCTCGCTCGCGATATTTTCCCGGCCGGAATAAATCGCGATACACGTTCGCGTGATTATCAATGGCCACGTAAGAATAAGCCCGAATAAAAATAGTCTCGGTTGTTCCGCTGCCGTGGATTTATACGCGAAATCCGCTGGTCTGTAAATCGTCCTCGAGATTTATGACGATCATCAGCGATCGTTTGTTCACCGACCAGCCGTAACGGAACTATAATATTTCCGGATCGATCGTGCACCGGTGATCAGAGGCTTGGCGTCGTGCGAATGATCGCATTCCTCCTGCTATCGCGGTGTTACGTGTACCACACGCATGATTTTACCGATAAATAACCAGCTACATTTATCGAAGTCCGTTGCACGCGGTTTACGCTGATCACTCGCTGTGCCGCAGGACCGTTATCGTTATCGATTAATCAAACGTAGTCGGTGCGCAACGCACCGGCATCGAGGGGTAGGGAAAAAAAAAAGGGAACGAAAGACAACGGTAACATTATTAATTAAAAACGAAACAGCGTGCAACGATTTTTCACGTCGGTCTCCTGCATCGGACGAAATATCGCGAGTTACAGAGAGGGTGCGAGGGGGCGAGAGGGAGGCTTCGGAGTCGCAGTACGTGGATCAATTTCATCGGAGCGATACGAAATAACGATCGTGCGGGGTAACAAGCCGAAATCGTGGAATTAAAAGGGGACACATACGGCGGGGGGGAGATGAGTGCAACGATCGTGAGCGTTCGCCGTTGAGAATAGAAGAGAAGCCAGGAAGAAGATCCGTGTCGACTGTTAAATCCAAAGATAGACCGACAACCGCGTATCGATCGATATCCTTGGTGGCGCGTGATTCGCAGTGAATTTTCGACGTCACCGTTATCCTCGCCGGTCCTCGAAGAACGGTCGATCAGTGCTGTGAGATAAATGTTTCATAGACAGCCGTCGTGGTACAGGTAATATCGAATCTCGAAGACTTACCGTGGAATCAAAGGTGGCTCGAGGATCCTCGACGATATGTCCCCGGAAATCCACGGACTGCCGTGAAAAAGTACGTATTATCTGCCTTTCGAAGTTACACCGGGTTAACGTATCGGGGATTTGGAGCTTTGTCGACTTTCTTGATAAGCGCTATAAATCAAAATTTCCAATTGGTCCGGTATTACGCCCGGCGGTGCCCGCTCTCTAAATTTTCCTGATTTATGAAAGCCTGTATTTACGTTGCGCGTTATCGTTCGCGAACCGATCAAAGAGAGATCCTTTCGGTAGCCGAACGTTACTCGTCGAACGCGATTTCCATCCGTAACCGTTTACCGGTTTCGTGGAAAAATCCGCTCGATAACGGCGCGATAACCCTCGCGTTCTCCGGCCGTGTGCGAGATCACGGGGTACACGGGGTACGGGGTGCGCACGGGGGTAGGAAAAACGAAGAGAATCACGGAAGAGGGTGGTCGAATCCGTGAAGTTTTAATCGGGTGTCTAATGGATTCGCGGCATTTGTCCGTGTTTCGTCGGATACCGAACTCTCCCCCTCTCTTATCCTCTCGTCTCCTCTCTTCTCGCGACGAGTGTTCTCTTTGAGTCCGTTCGACGCAAACATCAGCAACTCGTCTCGCTACATCCCCTCCATCCATCTGGCTCTCTTTCTTTCGATGACTTCAAACGGTTTTTCGAGTGTGCTCGAGTCGAAGTGCTCTTACAGTTACAAAGATATACGTTGCCGATCGGAAAAATGTAGCCGCGGTATTCCCCTCGTTCCGCGACAGCGTGCACGCTTAACCGTTAAAGAACGCTCGAGCTCGCCGATGCACATTTTTGCGTTACAAAGAATGATTATATTCCCAGCGGGGAAATATCCCCTCGTGCCGTGAATGAGATAGCGTCGTCGCGGTGCAATCATCGGGAAAACGTTTCACACGCCTACCGCGGGGAAATAAAGAGATTTCGGTCGAATTCTTACCGCGAATTCGAGATAAAGAGGATCGATAGACGCGCAGGAATAGGCACGGGACGTGGAAACGATAAAAACTCCGAGTATAGATATTCGCTCTTTCGTTTTTCTTTCCTTACGCGCGAGTACCAGGGCTAACAAAGACGAGGAGAACGCGACGACGACGACGACGACGACGACGACGACGGCGGCGGAGTCGGGCAGGAATAAATCGTATCTCGACGCGGAAAAGAGGGAGAGGTCGAGAGCGAGGGAGGTGTAGGGAGAAAGGGGAGAGAGAAAAAAATAATTTCCCAACGAAGCTTCTTTGATTTGCTCCATCAGATCGTTGAAGAATACACGAAGCTGCCGGTAAGCACAACTTTCCTCGTTAAGAAACGTTGATCTGAATAAGCCCATTCTTCGGTTGCTCGCCGAATTCCAAAGAAGCGCTCGCCAAAGAGTCTCATCATCTTCCTCCTCTTTTTTCCAACCCTCGTGCTTTTCTTATCCCCTCCGTTATTCCTTCTCCTTCTCCCTCTCGCAGCGTCGCTCCGGCGTGGCAGTTTTTGTTGCTTCCGCGGTGTCGGTAGTTAAGAACTTTTAATATTAGATAAATACACCCCTCCGCGATTGTCCCGGCTATTATCGAAGTTGTCGATGGCGATAGTTTCTCCTCCGATAACTCCTATCACCGTGCATCGCGCAAACTGCGACTCTTAAACCCGTATTTCACGATCGAAAATAAATCCCTTCGAAAGGAATTTAACTCACCTCTACTACCCTTCCTCTGCACCCCTCCTTCCACTTTCCTCTTTTCTTTTCCCCGCTTTCCTACCCCGTTACCCCGCCGATATGAATCATCGAGCAGTTCACGGGAGAAAAGAAACTTGTTAACCCCGGGGTGGGCCGGTTCGACGGTGGCTAACGGCCATTTTATTTTTACAGAATGCGGACTACACAATGTCGCGCACGCACGTGAAACGGCGCATTAGCAGGTGCAGACTGCGATGTTCCCATATTCGACCGGCTGGTATACGTGGTAGGATCGCGTGTCGGCAATTATCCAAGACACAAAACGATACCGTGAACGCACGCCACGTCGCTTTTCGACCTGCTCACTTCCGGAATGTAATTACGAACGTTTTGTCGCAATCGCGCCACCACCCTCGCGTTTGCCTCACGATTTGCCCTCGAGTTTTCCCGCAAATTCCCGACCCCGTCGTTGCATCGCGAACGCGACTATCGCGGATGAATTATCCCCGGTAATCAGAAATTCGCGTCCCCTCGAACGTTACCCCGTTGCCATTGTTACCGGTTGTCTCATTCGCGTTACGGCGCCTTGGATTTTTACCGATTTCTCTTCCGACGACGCTTCGACGTCGCTTCGACGACGAGCAGCCGTGACGACGTCACTCGCGGTTAAATATCGTGGAACGATCGACTCGTCGAGAGCTGTTCGACGAAGGTGGAAAGGAAAAGAGAGGAAAGAATCTCGGTTGTTTCGAGCCCTCTCGTTACGGGAGCTTTTCGTGCGAATTAACGAGACTAATACGTTCGACGTGGAAATTGCAGCTCGAATTTCGTCCACGGATTTACCCCCATCCTTGCCTCCGCTGTTCGCCCCGCCTGTGTTTCCAGCAATCTCTGACCGACGAGGGAAAAGAAAGAGCGGACTTTCCTCGCGTTTGGTACTTTCAATTCCCTCTATATCGTCCTTTGCTCTCTCTGCTCTGTCGTTGACGATCGCACCGGAATAGCAGAGATACGGAGGGGTAGAGTCCACGGGCCGTGTCATCTCGCCTGACCCAAATAGGAAAATTGCTGGACAGAGGAGCGCAAGGTTAGCCGACGAAACGTTAGGCGACTCGAATAATCGTCATTTTCATCCGTTCTCTCCCTTTCTCTCTCTTTCTCTACTTTTTTCTTCATCTTCCCGATCGTTTCGTTCCAATTGTTGGTCGAGATCGCGAAGAAAATCGCCCGTCGAGGGGGAGTACGCGAGGGGGCGCAAAACGCTCGCAACGTTTTTAACGAAGATGGTCGGACATCGCGATGAAGGATGGAAAGAAAGATTCGAGACGAATCGTTTTCATTTTTCTCGCATTTTTGTCTCCTTCGTTCGCGCGATCCTTCCCGTTCCAGGATGTCGCTTTTTGTCCAGCTCCTCATCCGAGGGATTTCGAAGATGGTGTTCACGGAGAGATCCGTCATCCGTGACGACCCTCTACCCAATTTCGGTTCATAAATCAATCGCGAATTAACGGCGGAGATTTTTAGTCGAGTCCGTCTTCCCTATAAAGCTCCCACCTTATTTATAAAAATCGAGCGTTAACCGATGTTAACCTAACCCGTGAAAAGGACGACAGATAAGCGAAGCTCCGCAGCGTCGGGGTTCGTCGCGGAGCTTTCCTGGCAGCTACGTTTCGCAAGCACGCCTTTACGACATCGGATGATAAAAGTAACGTCACCGATAAAGAGGAAAAAGAAAAACCGGGACGGAGAGGGAGACAGGGAAGGAATCACGGCGCGGCATATCCGGTGGCACTTGGTTCACGCGTACAGACGTGATTTCCACCGTACGATCGCAATTACGGTGACATTTTTTGGTTGCCTTTGTTACAACGGTCGCACGAACCCGCCATTAAATTCCACGTCGCTGTGTGCATCGTTGTTCCAACCTGTACCTCGCCGCGTTGCACTTTCGACCGAATCAACCCCTGCATCATCAATCTCTCGAACGATCCGGTAAGCATCGCGGCCCTGATTTACCCTCCGACCAATCTCGTATCATTCCAGCTCAAACTAACCGTGAGATTTACGAAGTCCGCTTCACCTCGTCTTCCGATAGCTCGATTTCATACCGCGAGCCTGTGCGGCGCGGTCTCTTTAAAGGACTCACGCTCGGCGTGAAAGAGAAAAATGGAAAAGAGAGGGAACCGGGGGGAAATGAAAATGGGAAAAAGGAGGAACGAAGCGAAGCGACGTCGGAAACAGACAAAACCGGGATTCGTCACGGGCACGCGGATTAAACGATTATTTTCGACGACGTCCTCTCGCTCTAGGCGCGTCCAGTTATTTCGTTGGCCGGCGTGTACGCTAGCACACGGGGGAAAAAAACAAAGCGGCCGATGCTGGGGGGTTGGGAAAATGGTTTACGACTTTTCGCGGCCGAGTACACGGCGAATTCGGGACACGAAACGGAAGCGCGGTGGATCGAGAAAGAGGGAGGCGGAGGCGGTCAGAGGCCGGTGGCCGAGTTGCGACGACCGATTTCCGGGATTTGCCTGACGTTTAATGAACGCTGGCAGACGTTTTGATTTACAGGACAGTTTGATTTCCGTGCGGGGCACAATAACCGCCAATTTGTAAATCGCCTCGTAAATCTGGACGGGCAGCAGCAGCTCTCTCGATGCGGACCGATCCGAACCGACGCATCGACGCTCGTTGCTCGCCGTCCTAACGGCCATTTGTCCAATTGGATTAAACAATCGGCGCCGTTAAAAGGGGTTGTTTGCCGTATTAACGGTAAACAGACCCGTAAAAACGGCACGATACTCGTTGGTACGTCGGAAAAATCCAATCGGACAATTTCTCCATTGCCCTGCACACGCGCGTGTATTCTTCGCCGGGCTTCGTTCCGCGATCGTTTTACGACCACGGATATTCCATATGCGCGTTTATTCTCGCGCAGCAGCCGGCTGTTCCGCGCAACGGGGAAAATAATCGCGGAAAGTTGCGGATGGAAATTGGAGCGAAATCATCGGCAGCTCGCGTCTGTTTCCGTTCGTATTACGAAAGCCGAGGCGACGAGAACGCGTTAATACAACGGGAGCACGCGTCGTAAATTCCAACTTTTATGAATTCTTGATCGACGTCCGCGAACGTTGCCTCGATGCGACGCGATCGATCGATCGCCGATCGAGGGGTGGTTGGTCCCGACAGTTTGTTCCAACTTGTTTACGACGTGACAAGCAAGTCGCGCGACCGTTTATTAATCGGCAATCCGCGAGCAACGAAAGGTTAACGGATAATGCCGAAGGCCACGTGTAACTTCCTGTTTTGCACTTGCCGGGGCTTGTCACCGTGTGGAAAGGAGTTTAGAAAACGGGTGGAAAGGGAGAGAAAGGAAAAATACAGGGGCCGCGATAGCGTCGGTGAACGGGCGGCGTCATGTCGTTAACCGAGTTTACTAATTATGGGTCGAGCGCGATAGCTGGAGTTACCCCGGTAATTTCGACGCCGTGGATGTGTAAAAGCGTGATGTAATAACAAGAGCCGCTTTACCGAAGTGCCTGTGTGATATTACTCTAAAAATCTCCGTTAATTAACTCGTAAAACTTGTAATAACGCAACGAATCAAGTTACACGGTTACGGCCCTTAACGTTCGAGCAGACCACCCACCGGCAGCTTTCAGCGGCTAGGAAAAAATCCTCGCGACAATGTTACCCGCGTTGGAAGGCGAAATTTTTCCATCGATTTGTAATTCTCGCTCGTCGAGCCGGTGCAAACCCGCGAGGGGGTAAAATATCGAGCGATCGGGATTACTCGTACGCGATCTCGTGCCGGGCAAATGGCACGCATTGTACGTCGTCGGGGAATATTAATTGTAAATGGCGTGCGCTCGGTAAAAAGGCAAGGAAAAGCGGGGCGGAATTCAACGAAGATGGAATTCCTTCGTTACGCCGATACTCCACTCGGTAAAAATACTTTGCATCGCGAGATTACGAGATCGGAGAATCGATTTCACGCCTACGGATTACGGCCGAGTAAAACGCTTTTGTCGCGAATACGCTGGAGCTGCACTTTTCCAACTTTCCCCCGAGCTCGATTAAAGCCGCTGTCTACCGAGGATATCGCAAGAATTTCCACCGCGATACGCGTGTCATTTTAATATTCTATTTCCCTTTTTCCTCAACCCTCTCTCTCTTTCTTCGTCTATCTACGCACGGGGGCCGCGACGGAGCGATAAGAAATCGCGTATAATAAGTAATTAGCGAAATACGCGAGACTTCGGAGCGAACGATAAAATAAATTCAGCCGACGTTCGTGTTACTTTAATCATTAGCTCGAAATATCGGTCTCTCGGGTCGAGAGACCGTCTCGCATCAGCGGCGCAAGTCGTGTGTTCTCGTCGGCAAAAAACTGCACGGTGGAATTTAATTTACGAACTCGTTGGTATTATATTTCCGGCAATTAATCGAATTAAAATTTCCATTCGTTTTCGAATTATCCAGCGTCGCGCGTGTGCCGGGCTCGGTGACTCGCGGTTAAATAAACCAACGAGCACGTTTGATATCTGGCTTGGCCGATTTATAGCCGCGAAAGGGTCCTCTCTCCGCCTCTCATCGGTCTCGGCGTTCTTTCTTTCCAGATGCTACAAGTCGAATCACACTTCGAACCGTGTTCCTTTCAATTCTTTCCTCCTCCCCGGAGAAAAGTCTTCTCGCTTCTCTTCCACCCCCACCCCGTTCCTTTTTTCCCTCTTTTCCTACCTTTTCATCCCGCTCATCGAGCCGTCTCAGAGGCTGATTTCCGCAGCGTATCTCCCGCGTAGACGTTCGCTGCACGCGAATACAGTCTGTATCTTCTCCAGTGGCTCTACATATATTACAGCCCGATAAACCTGATTAACATTGGGTGTTCGTTAATTACAGCATCCCTCTATTACACTGACTTAGCCATGCGTTAATGATTTCACGGCCCCGTGGATTTCCGACGTATCGACGAATCAACGATACGCCGTGCATCGCAATATGCATTTCGATGTGCATCCTAGGCTAGATGGATGCGTATTTACATATTCCTGCCGCGCTCGCTACGTACACCGGTGTCGCGCCTTTAATGACAGGCCAGGCGTATTTATTAATTACCAGCGATCCTTTTCATACCGTCGTATCGGTCACTCGAGGTTCGCGCCACTTTCCCGCCATCCTTCGCGGGCTTTGAATCGTCGAAAGCGAAAATACCAGCGTATCTCGTTCCACCGAACGAATCAGCGACGACCGTCGCTTTTCGTCGATCCACGAATATCGACGTTCGATCCGTTTCCTCGTTTTATTCCCATCCTCGAGCTCGGTCTCATCCAACCGATCCATACGAGTCCACGATTCGTCGCGGTGTCCAATAAATCGGTCTCTTCTGCTTGCAGAGTAAGCTTTGAGGTGCAAGACGCGGAACGGCGATAAAATGGCGGACAATCAGCGAAGAAGACGGTACTTGACCATCAGTATACTCCACATCGTCACCATCATGTGCCAGGGTAAGTCTGTACCTTTCATTTTTCTAAATGCGAATTTTTGTCGCTGCGAATTTATAATTTATTTTTCGCCGGAAAAATAGAGGAAGATCGTAATTCGGGATTTAATTCGGGCGGAAGCGCAGGAATCTATTCTAATTTCGGGGCTCGCGACGAAGAAAAGTGATTCGCGTAACGCGCGTTAGATCTATAGCAGCCGGCGCTAATGGAATTCGCGTAATTATAAGGGAAACGTGTAGCAACTACGAATGCCCGGGTAAATAATTACACCGGGGAAAGTAATGTTGGTTTATATCAAGTAAATTAGTATTATATTTCGATTAGATTCGCACCGCAGACTTCCCCGGAATTTAGGTGCCGCGACCGAGCTGCGCGCGCGAACCATTTAAACGGCTCGGAAATGCGACGAATACTCGCGAATTCGGTAAGATTCGCTGCTAAACTCGTTAGAAGAAATAGAAGGAAGGAAAGGGGGAGAAAAGGGTAAGGGCAAAGGAAGAAAATAGAATCGAATTTCGATTTAAAACCGTTGAACGTCAGCAACCAGGTTCCCCGCTGCTGCCGAGATAACGACGCCGCTTTCGTCGGGGACACAAATTTTTGGTTCTTAAGCGCCACTTCTGGCACACGTGCCGTGTCATCTGTTATGCGACCAGACGTACGTATATACGTACGCGTTTGCCCCTAATTGCCGCACGCAGACTCGGTGCACTGCTCGCGAAATACCGATAATTGTACCGCTTCTAGGTATCCTCCGCGATAGCACGAATTCGTCTTATCGTTCGCTTCGGTTTAACTATTCAGCCGGTCGCTCGTTAAATGTAAAGCAGCTTAAATGCCCTTTGAAAAACGAGACTTTCATTGCGGTCTGTCTCCCACCCCTGCACGCGAAGCTTGGTCTATCCGCAGCTGCATTTTACGCTGCTCATACGTAAGACGATTCCCGGACGAATATCGAGTCTTCTTCTAAAAGGAATTACTCCGAGAACGCGATTAACGTCCGACGTTTTCGCCGATACCCGAAGATCGGAAATAGAACGAAGCGCCGTGTCATAGGTGGAAACATAACGTACGCACAGTCTTTAGCATGCGGGGCCAAGTCTTTTGTCAAAAAAGGAAAAGAAAAGCCGATCATTGCAATATTTGCAATTCTTTGCGAAGAGGGTTAAGCAAAACGAGAGCACTTGTCTTAATTTTTGGTCCAATTCTTGTGGCCGGTGACACTATAGTCAACCGTCCTGTGTAGATGGCGTCTCGTGGCCGGTGACTATAGTCACCCGTCCTGTGTAGATGGCGTCTCGTAACCGGTGATTATAGTCAATCGTCCTGTGTAGATGGCTCTCGTGACCGGTGACTATAGTCACCCGTAGTAGCGTTAATCGCGCCAAAATTCAACGCAAACGACCGTGAGACGTCGCGGATGAAACGGTGACCGATCGACTCTCGATTTTCCGGATCGTGGTATAAATGTTTAGGCATCGAGGAAACTGTCGACCATCAGGGCGTTACCGTGCACGAGAGATCGGCGTGTCGGAGTAGGCACGAGGTATAAGTTATCGGTAAACGCTGATAAAACATATCACCCGTTGGTATTGGCGACGTTAATCAATTTCCCATTGAACGTGCAATCTCGCCGTGCTATCGAGGTTCGTTGAATGGAGGGAAAGCCGATGCGGGAGGTCTTAAGATCACGAAGACGGCCAACCAAGGGTTGGCAACTCGTAATTATCGCTAAATAAGGAGGTGGTTCGCTTCACTTCGGCACCACCCCCCGGTTGAACAAGATATATTAAAGCGTCGTGAGGTAAATTCCGGGCCCGCTTCGGTGGCCATTTTCCAAGTTTTAAACGATTCGACGTAGCCGCGGCTACCTCGGCACCGAACCTCGGTACATCCTGCTGCCTCTGTGCTCGGCGTTGAAACGACGCCACTGGTCTTGGCGGTTTCAATCCCGACCTTTTAATTTCACCCCTCCTCCGGTTCTTCTTTTTCACGGCAATTTACATTTTCGCCTTGTATAATATTCTGCGGTATGTTTGTATCGGAACTCTCGGCCTTTATCGGAAATCCTTTAAAATTACACACGGTTCCATTTCCCGCCGTTCGCTCGAGTATTTCCAATTTTTAAGGCAAGGGCTCGCCGTTCTGCGGAACGAGAAGGGCAAAAAATAGTATTTTCCGATTGCGTCGGTACTGCGTTTTTTTCCACCCTTGATATATCCGATAACCGAGTCTGCTTTGGATAACACGGGAAATATTTCAAGTTCGTCTCATCCTTTCGCCTACACGCGCGAATTTCGAGCTTCGACCAAAAATAAAGTACTTCTCCGCAACGCGTTCGCGACTTTGTCCGTGGCTGCCGAAATATCGTTCGAGGCATCGTTTACCCCGTCCTACGACGCGATCGGGCTCGTTAAAATGCAGCCTGACGTTCCGCCACGGTAAATGCCAGTTCCACCCCTTTCCCAAAGTCCTGCCTCCGTCTGATGAAAGAAAATTACTGCAGCGTTGTCGTAACGATCAACGATTGTCTTCCGAATCGTCGTTAACTCGATGTAACTTCCGTTGTTCCTCGCTTTGAGCTTCTTCCCCGTGTAAGAGAAAAGAAACTCGAGGTTTCTTCCCTTTCCAGCGGTTCTCGTCGTTACGTCCAGCGAAACTCGGCGAAACTCCACCGAACTATTCCACGAAACTCGGAAAAAACGGCGCATCGATTTCCACCGGAATCGATTCGACGCCCTATCGCGCCGTCATATCGCGATTCGTCGCGCGATCGCGATAAAGCGTCGGAGGAACGCGTCGCGGAAGGAGCTTCGCCGATAGCTTCTCGCGCGACGACGTAATTTCGGCTCGCTTTGAGCCGCTAATTTAAATACATATTATTACAACGCGTATGCAATATCCGGCGACGAGTCGAAACGCGAGAGACGCGAGGCTGTAACCAGGCAACGGGCGCAACTAGGCGTCGCATCCAGTGCTCGCGGACTTGGTCGCCGGGAGTGCACCGACTTGCGTGTCAGCCAATCAGCATAGCCGACTATGCATACGAACGAACCCGTCGACGGTGCCTAACCCGGCAAATTCGAGTCCTCGCGGCGCGCATCGTCGTCGGTTCATTGGCCGGCGGCGCCCCGACGCAGCGGATCGCGTGGTTATTGTCGGTTTTCATCGATTCTGTCGCGAGCACCTGGCAAATTGCTTCCCGTAGACACCGGGATGATCGTACGGATTCGTCGGTCGAGTGGCGGCGCGAAAGGGCGTTGAATCGTCGCGACCGTTGTATACCCGAGAACGTACGTCGAACTTTGGAGATCCGAGACGTTTTGGGCCAGATCGCTCGATTTTCCACTCGATCCTTCGATCAAATTTCCCTCGTTTTTCTGGTTTTTCTCGCCGGTACCGGAAACTCTCGCTGCACCGGAAGCTCCGCTAGGGGAGTTTATTTCGCGTGGTTCGGAGGGACATGTATACCCGAGGCTGGAACTTATTTCACCGGACCGATCGCGTCGGTTGAAACCGGGAAATCTGGTCGCTTGTAATGGCGAGATCCGAACAGGGGTATAAAGCCGCAAAGCGAGGGTAACGACGGTGGACGTCGAACGGAGGACGAATGTGCGGGGATAAAATATCCCGGAATGCGAGGATACACGCTGTTTGCCTTTCAGATATGCGTCCCGTGTCCGTTCACCTGCGAAACTATTTCACTCGGACGAATTCGCGTGGTTCGATGGCTTCTTCGTAGCATCGATCGTGGCTCGTTCGCCGTTTCGTCGGGGGAAAAGGATTCGCGTTAAAATCCCGACGACGATCGCGTCGACATTCGGTTCTTGGGCGCGAGATTATCGTCGCGGTTGAAAATACAGCGGGAAAAACGGGGAGAGAAAGAAGGAAATTTCATGTACGAGGGGGTATAAGAGGAGGCCGTGCTTACGTCTTTTCTCCCGTCGTTCCAGCGAATGGAAAAACTTCTGGTATTCCCCTGGTCGACAGCGAGATCGTAGATTCTTGATGTAGCCTTTGTGCCGGGGAAAGAGAAATAGCGGCGAGGAAAAGGTGGAAATCCTTTGGAAAAAGTACAGTAGTACCTGGTGGCTGCCGTTGAAAACTTTCTTCCTCGGGGCCCAGCCACCGACCCCTTCTCGGCCGACAGACGGTCACCCCCGTTCGTCGCGTAAATGCAAAAACATATTTAAGATGTTATCTCTGGCGGTGAGCACGACCGCATTCAAAGTTGAGACATTAAATGTACATTAGTGGCGTTAGACGCCGGGTACTTTCTACCACTCTCGCGTCCTCGCGCACGTTCTCGCCATTTTGCTTCTTCCCGACCATTCCTCCGATTCCTCCGATTCTTGGCATCGATTCCCGAGGTCGTCCATCGGCTACTAACCTTCCGATTTGCCCTTGAATGCCACCGAGTACACTTGGAAATTCCTCGTTAGAGGTCGCCACCGTAGGGGTTTGTCCGGGAGTTAAAAATAGGGGTGGTATCGTGCTCGTGTCTTCTGGTTATTGCGACCAGCGCCGGGGGGGAACTCGGGTGCAATAGGAAAATATCACGGTCGTCGAAGCGCGAAGTAGTCGGCGAAAGTTTGCGAATGCATAAAAAGTGGCTATATCTACGGGGCTGTTTTTACGGCGACCCCGCTTCGATAAACTCGACCTGAATTCGATACACTCGGCGTGGGACGTGCATTATAACCGTAGAGGAGGAACGTGGTCCGCCGGCGTGGAAAGTATAAAGTGATTTCTGGCGAGAGTCGCACCGGGAAGCGTAAATGACGATGGGAAAAAAGTGTCGGCGTGAAAACCATGAGCGCGAATGAACACCATGTCGAGCACACTCGGTCGAAAGAAGCCACTCGTTAGAATAGCCGCTTTGCGTATCCGTTTATCGCGCGCGACACGCGATCGTGCTTCATTTGCACCGAGGCACGTGTCGCCATTCTTTCCTTTTCCCTTTATTTTTCCTCTATTTTCCCCCTATTTTTCCTCTATTTTCCTTTAACCTTTCGTTCATTTTTTCCCCTCACTTTTCACTCGTCTTTCGTTTATTTTTATTCGCCTCTCTTCGGAGCGTTGGTTTCCGATTCCGTTAATTATCCGAACGGGGGTCGCGGAAATATTTGATTCGACTTTAAAGTATCGTCGCGATGCGAGACTCCTCGAGTATTTCCAACTTGCATTTACGAAATTCGCGCGTGGTCCGATGAATCGAGAAAAATAGGGAAAAAGAGGAGGAAAAAGCGCGGGATCGTGGACGCACGTGATTGTCCCCGGTAGCTCGAAATTTTTCATTATTCGAGGATTACGCTATCGTAATCGACACGCAGTACTCGTATCGCGAGCAACCACGCGTTCTCCGATTCCATTACCGCGCGAACGAAGCCATACAAAAGACGAAAGCAGACGTCGACGCGACGGGGGTTGAAGCAAGAAGTATCCGCCAGCTAAAGTTTCTTCGCCGTGGAACACGTACGACTGTCGCGTGGTTCTTTCGACGTCTGAACACCGACGCGCGCACCCCTTAACGAACGACTGTCTTTTTAGCGCGACGAGTCGGTGAACCGCGAGAGGGGTCACCTGGAGAGTATCAGTGGTGCCCCGGACAAACGAGGGAACAGAAACGGAAACGCGTCGCGACGTCTCTCTCTTCTGTACATTTCGTAGCTCGATGACGGGGCGACATTGGACGAAAGTTAGAAAGAAATCGTACCTTCGTAGGGTAAAGTTAAATAGAACTTTGCCGAGCTTTCCATAAACTCCGACTATATCCCGAGTCTTTAGAGCACTCGTTTCCGCATTGATTTCCCCGGACAGATGAAATTACGAGGATGCATAGCGGCCAGAGCGGAGATGGAGACGACAAAATAATTCTGCCACTCCGCTGCTCGTCCCTGTGAAAATAGTCGACGCTATGCCCGGGAAAGTTAATTCTTCTCGAGGAAAGTTAGCGGAGGGAAAGCGTTGGAAACTGGGTTAAAACCATTAGCCAAGGGCTATGAGATCAAAATACATTTAACGGTTTACTAGAAGTCGTAGACGTAATTGCCTTCCTAGAGCGATAGCCTCGGAATTCGTCCTTTGAGCTCGTCGATGAGGGACCCGAGGCTTTTATCTCTTCGCAGGACGCGCCATCGATCGCGACTACCTTTCGATTCCGTGTGGGCACCGTTTCGTTCACGGTTAAACCTCGTTGTAAACGTGGAAATTCGACTGATTCGACGCGGTGGTCGAGCTTAATGTCCGTCCTCGCGTGCGCACCACCGCACATACGCGAAAACACCTGGGAAATGAGATCCGCGACAGGTATGCGACGCGCGTTACGTCGCTGTCGCGGCGAGCAAACGCCGTAATATGGCTGTTTACTCGAGTCGTAAATGGGTATCGGCTGCCTCTAGAGTGCACTCTGCGCCCTGCAGATATCGTCGACAGTTTCGCCACGATATCGCCGAGATTTTTGACCTCCAAGATCTTGCTGTTCCCTCGCGATACGCGGTCGATCGAGGCGATTTTTCGAAACCCGTATCGGGAAAAAGTAGAGGATTAGTGGCTTATCCGGAGTGTAGGTAACAAAATCGGGGGTGCAGAGTCAAAAATCGCGGATAAAGTGTCGTTATCGGTAAGCAAAATCTTTTGTTTCCATCCGCAACGCAGTTTCGCGATAAGAAACGGCAGAGTGGATGCAGGATAGGATAGGTAGCTGCAGTTGCACGGAGACCTGCGAGGGGTTTAGGGGCGCGAGAGATTAACGCTATAAGCCTGCCAGACGCGTGTTTGGGGTGTAAAGGGGATGCGTGGCACTTTATAAAATTTCCATCCACCGCTGGGGTTACGCCATGGTGCAGACAGCGCGACGCCATAGAACTACCACTCGGTATTCATATATAGAGTCACTCTCGATCGCGCCACCGCGCTAGTCTTCTTCTACCTCTGTCTGCAAGAGATCCTCCGCTTCCGGCCGTGCCGCTTCCTCGCCATTTCCGCTCCGCACTCTCGAGGATTTCCGCGCCCCGCTCGACCCGTTAATATTTTATTATCTTCCGAACCGAGTGCTATTTTTGACGTTTTCCACGCTAGGCGTTCGACGCGTGGGTGACGGATGCTCTCGCCGATGCATCTCTCTCTGACACGCACGGGCCGTGCTCGTCCAAATATATTTTTATGTAGCGTGGATGGTAGGACGGCGCGCGATACATATGGAATCACATATGTGGCTAGACATGCATACTTCATGAAATAGTAACTTGCAGACGGCATTCGGGACGCGTGTGCCGAGTCAGGGGGGGACGCCTTTGCAAACTCGATTCGATGAGAGAGCGATGCTGGCTTCTCGCGGCCCGTTTAATGGCATTTCCGTGCTCCCTCTCGAAAAGAGAAATATTAAATTTCTGCAGGAATTCGTGTATCCGCGGCGCGGTATTCTTAGAGGCGGTGGGCACGAGGACGGATGCACGACGTTGGTGGCCCACTTTTAAAAGACCGATAAAACTGGCAGCCGGCGATGCCAGTCGTGCTCTTTAACTCCACCAGGGACTACATATCTTTCGGGTTCCCTCTTGAAACGTACTTCCCGGGATCACTCACTCTCGCGAATTTGGAAACGTTAATACTCTCCGGATACGTTTGCCGGAAGACGTCGAGGCAATCTCTTTGCATCCCCGTCCCCGACCGGCGTCTCTCTTCGCGCCGCTCGTCTTTCCGCCGCGGAACAGGTCGGCCACGATCTCCAAACTTTCCTCCAAACGTTCGTTACTCGTTTCGCCGCTTTTATCTTCCCGACGTTACGCGTATTATGCATCTTCGATATTATGCATCCTCGAGTACGTTCGAGCGGAGTGGAGCGGTAAGGCTCGGGCCTCGTCGGCTGACGAACGAACGCGATAAAAATTTAAATAATACCTCGCGCTCGCGGACATTCATCGTCGCTATCGCGAGTGCAAATACATTCGAGGAACTCGGAGACACGGCGACCCGTGCTCGAACATTAAGTATATCTCGGTCGGGCGATCAGCGACCGAGCGGGGCGAATAGCAAAAATTACCCTCGCCGTATTCCAACGACTAGGTTACACGACTATCCGCGTGTACACGCGCGCTAGGGTGTCGGAACGACCCTGCGAATACGGAGTCGCAACAGCTGCGACCACGTATGATCTCGCGCACCGACCAACCGTGTTCCCAGCGTCTACCTGCAATAGCCGCGTCGCTTTTAAAAGCGTCGCGTGCGGCGTCGTTCGTCTTCCGCACCCCCGTCTCGCATCTGTCTCTTCTTCGGTCGGTGTTCGAGAACGAGCACCGAAAGCTTCGCCGCGACTTTCGTGCGAGGAATCGTAAACCGGCTCGTTCAGCCGCCGTTATCGCCGCTTGTTACACGATTTTACAGCCTCCGGATGCCTGCCAGCTGTTCCTTGGTACCTGACGCCCGGCCCGCACCCGGCGAATCGCTTCTTCCCCACCGTTCGCGAAATCTGTAAAATTTTTATCTCGCGAACGCGATGCACAAAGCCGGTTTTATGGACGACAATTACCGCGCGAGAGGAAGTGGGTTATCTTTTGAGCGGTTTTATTTCTTCCTTCGCGCGATTCCGTTGAGAAACGGCAGCTGGCGAAGCTGGCTTAATTCTGTTCCTTTCGAGCCGGGACACAGCCCCTTCCCGGCTCGAATCGGGATAAGGTTCCCGAGATTCCACAAGCATTACGGTGTTTGATGGTTTTTAATTTTACGCGATCGTGGAAATTAGCCGGGACCGGTAGAACTCGCCGGACTACACCCTTTGTTTCCTCTTAAGCGGGGGTTAATTTCGTTTAATTTCGTTTAATTTCGTTTAATTTCGTTTAACTTCGTTTAATTTCCAGACGCCGGCGAGAGCTTTCGAAAATACGGATAATTCACGGGCGAGCGATTCCACGGGAACGGTTCGCGGCGCTTTACGGCGGTCTGTAAATTTTCGCGAAAATTCGAAGGGTCGCGGAGGACACGGGTGAAACGCGGGGATGGGTCAAGGTAACGGGGTCGGGCTCGATACATTTCCGTCGGGTCGGAATCGATAGCGGGTCCCGAGAAATCTCTCCTTTGAATTCTTCGGCCGAGTCGAGGATCCCTGCCTCGCGGTTATCAGCGATTGCGGATGCTCGAGATGACGAGGAGGTCGAGCAGAAGGCGCCTTAATGCTCGGCACCACTCTAATTTCGCCTTTTCAACCTCCTTCAAGGTTGAAATGCAATATCGTCGTCGGCGAGCAAACTATTCCCGACATTTTCCAACTATTCCCAAGACGGATTTCTTCCTCGTCGGCCGGGTGGAAAATCGTGGGAAAATCACTGCCGAATTTCCTTTCGCCGGCTAACGATCGATCGATCGTTTGCACCCACTAATTAATACTCGGCGCGTTCGGTTTACCACGTCGACCTTAAAATCGCGCGTTAATTGATCCCTGTGGAAGCTTCGAGCCTTGGATTTTCGTCACGGTGATTTCCGCTGGATATCGCGAACCATCGTTGGACAGGCGTACACTCGCGGCTCGCGAGCGTGGAAATTCGGCGATGACGAGGCAACCACGCGATGGCTTTTGTGGGATCTTGAAACGCCGGAGGAGCGAGCGTTGCCGCCCAATTAGTCCGCGAATACCTGTACACTGTTTCCGCGGATGAAAAGCGCGAGTGTATCGGAAGATAGCGGAGCCGGTTCCTGGTGAAAAGCCGCGGCGCGGATAACGTTGTCCATTGCGAGCGTTCGTCGACCCTGCTCGACGCGCTCGTCATTTTGCAATGATAAATTACGACCGCGGAATAGGAAAAGGTCGGAGAGGGAAAGTGCAGGGAACGTTACACTCGGGATCTGGGTCAAGAGCTGCCGGTTGTACCGGTTGAACAGGAACAAAATGTTTAATTGCAGCGTCCTTTCTAGACGCTATTTTCTCTGCCCGTTTCTCTCCTCGTTCTCTCTGCCGTGTCGCTCGGCCGTGTCATCGTCGTTACGTCGTCGTATCATCTTCCGCGAAAGGCACTCTCTCTCGGTCGCCTGACAGCGCGATGGAGAACCGTTTGTTCTGGAGGCTCGGAAAGGATTACGGCCGGGGTTCTCGCAATTATTCCGCTGAAATTAGTGCCGTAACTACGGTTTTGTGGCCGTGTTCCGTGTAGCTAAGGGGGAGAAAGGCGGATGGCGGGCAACTTTTGTTCGTCAAATTTTCCGTAACAACTTTTCCATGGTGATTAAGTGGAACAACCGCGATGCTCGCGCTTCGAGTGCCTTTCGACACCGGGTCGGAGGTCCGGGTCTCTAAAGAGGCAACGCGAGAGAAATTGTTTTTCGCGCCAGGATAATGACTCGGGCGACGAAAATAGCGGTGAAAATAGCGGCGAAAATAGCAGCGAAAATAGCAGCGAAAATAGCGGCAAGCAACGATACTCACGGCCAGGGGCGAATCGGACTTTAGGGATGCGCCGCATTGCGGTGATCCAGTTAAGGGGCGAATTTTAATTGAAGGCACGTTACCTTTAATACCGTCAGTAATGCATAATTTATGACGAGCATACCCTGTCGTCGACCCGGAGATCTTTACGTTTCAGGCCACTTGAACTCTTTACGAAACGCGACAACGTCGGCGACGGCGACGGCGACGACGTCGACGACCACGACGACCACGACGACGTTTCGTCGGTCGAATCGTAGCCTCGAATTTACCAAGGCGTTTCCGATTCCATCCGAGCCTCGTTAACGTTTCCATCCTTCTCCCAATTTTCTACCCTGCCGCGTGCGCAACGTTAATGATTTACATCCATTAATCGCAATTATTTTAGTTCGATTCTCATCGAATACTCGTGGCAATTAGCGAATCATTAAAATCCCCGGACGTATTTTCTCCTGGATGCACCAGTGCACCCGGTTTCGTTATGACTCCTCGCGTTTCGCGGCGACCGGTATCAGTTAGAAAATATCATCCGTTATCGGGGAAAATAAACGAGTCGGTATTTCGTTTACGCGGAATGGCCGTGTTAAAAACCGGACGGCGTTAACGCGTTCGCCACGCGTCGTTCCGTTCAAATCGGTCCCCGTTCGTGCCACTGTGCGGACAGGGTAGCGAGTCTCTGGGGTAGTGGTCGATGGCCGGGTGGTTATTAAAAATGTAGCCTCCACCGATCCGCGATACCCGCGGTCCTCGCGTATTTACGCGTTTCGATGACGCGATAATCGCGCGGAATTCGTCGCATCGACGCGTCGCGGTGTCTGGAAAATTACGCCACTCTCGACCCCCGCGCCGCGCCGCGACGCGACGCGTATTCGCGGCATTATCGTAACTGCGATTGCACGCGCTCGTTCGACGCCTCGTATCCCGCGATCGCACTCGGATAGAGCCGTTCGCAGTTACGGAGAAGAACGGGTATGGGCGGTGGAGACGGGAGCAGGAGAACGGGGTCGGTCCATAGGCGTCTCTACCATCCGATAACACGCCAGGATGGATCGGTCTTTTTGCTCCTGGAACAATTCTATCCTGGCTATTATCCACCCTCCGTTGCCGCCCCGTCTTCGTCCTCGCCCGCTTCCTTTCGCCTACATCTTTTTTCCCCGTGTCCATATTTCCGACGTCGCGCAAAAACCGTAATTGCGTAAAGGATGCCTTCGAGCCGGAG
>NW_016909934.1:60322-105966 GCF_001483705.2 Eufriesea mexicana
CCAACCGGGATCCTATCCTCCTATATCTGCTCATTGATTCCCTTATGGAATCTGGCCAGTCACGCGGACGATATTCAAAGATTTACTCTCGGAAAACCAGATGTCTGCTCGGTAGATGCGTTTATTCCGCGATATCGTTGTCTCGCTCCAACACTCGCGCTTGCCATAACGCCGTGAACGATATATTTTCATTCTCCTAGCCTGGCATTATTTAACCATAAATTCCAAAGACTTTGTACAGATGTTCCTACAGCGATGAAGCATTCGCTAACGCAGGGATAAAAATTTGGATTTAACAACCACGAGTGTCGTCCATATATGGAACGTGCAATATGCACGATACGTAGCTATCGAAATTCACCGGTAGTATAGCCCGGGTATAGCTCCGCGGAGCGACTTCTCGAAAACGATTAATGCAAAGTAGCTCATCGTGGTGTCAGTTAGCATAAACGGTAAAGGTGGAGCGTATCGCGGCGCGTGGTGGCCGGTAAGCCGGCTTAGCGTCGAATACCGAGGCCGCACCGTTTGGTTTGGCCGTTGCCGCGGCTCGATTCGCATCCGCAATTTGTAAGCGGTAACGACGCCCTTTGTGCCCGTTAATACCGTATACGATTCTTTGACCACCCGGTATATAGAGAAGTACTCGAGCTTTAAACGAGGTTTTTGTGCGGGCACAATTGCTCGGCGTCGGCCACGAATCCCGCGAGGAGCGACGACGATGGCCGAAAAGCTGCTCGAAAGACCGAGTCCACGGCGGAATGCCGGAGTCGCGGAGGGTTGGTGGGCGTGTAGAGGATAACGGAAATGAAAGCGGGATCAAATTTATTCGAGAAAATGCGGCTGCCTTTGTACGCCGGCGTTTCGTTTCCGGTGCCATCCCGTCGGCCGCGTTTTGTTTATGAAACGATTAGTCGTATCGTTTCCTTGCTACGGGCCGTGAAATTATACCCGCTTATAAACTCCGGTTCACGCAACCACTCGTTCACCTGTTGACTTTCCTTCTTCGTTCGCCTGTCGTTAGCTCGTTGATCCAGAGCCTGGCGTCCGGAGGATTGATCAGGTACACAGCGGAGACCAGGCGAGCGTAAATCGAATCACGAAGGGTGCAGCTGCGTGGCGAAAAATTGGCGACTTTAATAAAATGTTAGTGCCCGGCTACGGGTGCCGGTGAGAACAGATGACTTCCGCATGACAGTTATTGGTCTGGCCGACGAGAGAGGCTGGGTTTAATAATGCGGGACAATCAATCTTGCTACTAAGTGCGTCATACGAAGAAAGATTCCCGTTCACGGAAACGAATAACGTTGTCCGCACGTGTTCCGCGCGAATCTCGTCCGCGCCTGCGCGGCAGGAGTTAGGGGTAGCTCGGGGAAAAACGGCCCGAACGGCGATTCCGCGAGGAATAATCGAATAATCGAGGGATCGAGGAGGAAACGGAGAAAGAAATGGAGAACGGTGGAGGTCGGAAGTCGCGAATAATCCACGAAAGTTTCGTCGAAGATTTCCTTAATTAGCGGAACAAGTCGCCGGCCCTAATTACGTAATAACAAGTGAAGATATTGGTCGGAACTTTACGCGGAATGACTCAATTATTAGTTCCGGAAAGGAAGGTGTAACGTCTAACTTGGCCGTTCGGCTTGTCTCCCCGGTCTGGCGAGAATTTTCGACGAAACACGCCGGGTTAGCTGCGCCGACGACGGATTAACATTCTCCGGCCGGATCAGCTTGGTCCCGAGGTCTCGGCGAATTCTTGAAAACGGGCGGGCGTGTGCTGATGCAAAGAAAAAGGTTAGACCCCGACGACTGCCCGGGCAACTCCTTCGCGCTAATTTGAATAACACTGCAACAAATACTAATTTCACCGTGCTCTGTTTGCGTCGTTACCCCGGGAAGCTGGCGAGGAAGCCGAGGCGAGGAAGCTGGCGAGGAAGCTGGGGCGAGGAAGCTCGCGTGGAAGATACGTAACAGGGGGATGGAACGTCTGGAGTCTTAGATTAATCTAGGGCTGTGCCAGCGTCGGTGTTAGCGCTGGTGCTGCTGTTTCCGAGCTAAAGTTTTCCTCTCGAAGCGGTGGTAACCTGGCTAACTCTCGTGACAGGGGGAGAGGATACTTGTCCAATACCGGTATAAGTATAGCCGAGGTAGACCGACTAAATGAATATAAATGACGTTCTCGCCTCAGCCGCTGACCAGGACGAACGTGTACCGAGGATTTTCAGTGTCTACCCCGGCACACTTCCATCTCTATGAAGTCCTCGCATCACTTAGCGACAGGATAATGTATGTACACGGACGAGCTGCAATGCAAACGAGCCTCCGTGACCAACGGAATGGCTAATCCCGCCGTCGATGTAATTTCGTTAGGTCGCTTCTTTTTCCAGGAAATCCGATTTCCCGTTTTACCTCGCAGTCCGCATTATTCCTTTCTTCGCCTCGAAACCGTGTACGACAGTCGAATCTATCCAGAAACATGGCTCACCGAGAATACTTTTTGCCAGTCTCCTCGTCCACGGGGAAAAAGAAAAATCCCGAAAAGTACAACTTTATTTGACAAATTTAATAGAATCTCTTTCGAGCTTCGAATCGCGGCTCGTCATTGCCGATGCACTATCGACGAAACGAAAAATTTTTATTCCATACTTTGCTACCCTTGTTCGTGGTCGAGAGATTCGAACGCGTAAATTTTCCATCGATTTATCGGTTATTTATCACCGATTATCGCGATTCATCGTGTTACATTTTCCGCGATAAGTTCTCATCCGCGCTAATGCATAGTGCACGATTAGCACACTCGATGAGGTTCCTAGTGCTACCTGTAGTTGGTTAAAGAATAATCGAGCCAAGTGCGAAGTTGCATTTGCCGGGAATCAGGTGCTATTCCAGGTTTTTAGCATCGATCGCCTGGTTCACGGGAAAGATATGGGTGCCCGCGAATTTTTCACGGGTGGTTCTAATCCTCGCTTCCTTCCTCACTCTCCCATCTGCTCTCTCTGCCCTCCTCGATTTCCTTCGAGTGTCTGGACTGTGTCCGAAAGTGGGTCCGAGCTTTTTTACTGGTTCTCTAAGTGCTCCGAGTGTACCTGTCGTGGACAAACGTTTTCCCACCGAAACCTGATGTCACTCTCTCGAAAATCATTCCTAATGATCATCATATCCTACCACGCCGTGTGTTGGGACTCTCTTGGGTCCTGGAAAAACCATCCCCTTTTTGAAGGACTCGAGCAATAAAGAAGTAGCGACGTTAAGGATAACGAGGATTGAATTTCAGCGATAAAAAAGCAGCGCAAGCAAAGTCAGAAAAGTGATTCCAGTAATAAAAGAACAGCGCGAGGACAGCGAAAAGCAATTTCAACGGTAAAAAGAGAGCCAGCGAGAGAGGGAGAGAGAAAAGGCGTGTTGTAGTGAAGCAAAAGAGACGATAAAAATATGAAAAAAGTCACTGGTGTAAGAGAGATGCAAAAATAGCAGAGAGTGGGAGGGAGGATATTCTTGGAGACAAGAAAAGATATATAGCGAGGGAAAAAGGAAAAATGTCAAATGTATCGGAAAGTGTCGCAATTTCTGCGAATGAAGGACTTGGACTGACAGAGGATGTCCTTGAACGAGAACGACATACAAATTCCCAGGACATTTTAAAATACTCCGGAAAAACTGGGATATAACGCTTTTAGCTAGATCGAATTCGAATATACATTTTCAGATCAATCCCATTGCTAGAGAATCGAATTGTCACGGTTATTTTATAATTCATTTAACAGGTCGATAGAATTTTCATTAATGCGTACAATCGTATTTAATTCAAGTAATATCTCGCGTTTTAATTAAAATTTTTAGTCATCGAATAATACGCGTTATATTTCATAACATCGTCTAGTGACCCATTTCGTTTCGAAATTTTTCGGTCGATCTTTATACTTTAAACAGTTGATGTACTCTGGTCATCGATGACATGTCCCACGAGCCCGCGCGGGGGAGGAAAAACAGACTCGGATCCCGGATGATCCACACGCGGTGGCAAGTAAATCGACGAGGATCGCGTAATCGTGGTTATGATAAACAGGTCGGAGTTAAAGCACCCCGTTAAGGCCACTTTGGCATACTTTGGTATACTTTGGCGGTTGATCCGACACGGTCAATTCGGCGGACTTAACGGACTCGTCGTTACGGTTTACAGACTCGGCTCGTCGTGTCGGGCATGAATTTTAACGGGTGTTTTTGATGTCACTGTTCGCTTCTGCTCCCCGATCCCTGACGTTTTCACAGCCAAATTAAAATCCGATCCCGTCGATGTTACGATCGAATAGCCATCGAAACGTTGGGCAGTTTAAACGTTTCTATGGGCGACACGCGAACGGTAACGGCGGATAGAAGGGAAATTTAAAAGTGGTCCGGTCGTGCCGGGGGTAGGACGGTGAAATAAATTCAACGAGGTTTAGGCCGGCGACGATTTTTTGTCCACGGTATCCAATCGATTCGCTACGAGAACCCCTCATACGGACATATATTTTCGAATTATCGACAGCCGGCCACGCGACAAATTGTACTCGAGTACCCTGCTGTCGATCGTCGACAAGTTTAATAGGTTGTGAAATCATTCTGAAAAATAGTACCGTTTCTCGCGAGAGGTGCCGCGCTATACACACTTGCCGATCGAGCGTCCTCCATTAAAATGCCCCGTGTGAAGTTCACGGAACAAAGAGCTACATCGACACGGTTCGTCAACGCCATCCAGGGTTATTATACGAAAGGATCGGGATCTCGTGGACGTGTGCGAATATCGGGAATTTTCCACGTTTCTCTAGGATTTAAACGACGAATCAGTCAGCACGGGGAGATCGTTTCCGTATAAATATACAGAGTGGAGAGCTTAATCGTCTTTGGGCGAATCGCGCGAAACTGCACTGTCCTCTCGTACACGCTTGCACCGTGGATATCGCCGCAGTGGCGAACAGCCGGCGGTGTCAATAGAAACCGGCGGACCTGGCCGGAGGATGGGAATCGAAAGACAAGCAGGATCGTCTGGAACTCGTAACTACTGACTAATTCAGCGGAAAGCCGTTAAAGCAACATTTGGATACTCGCGGACGTCGATCAGCCGAGCTCGTGTTCGACTTTCTTCGCGTGACAAAGGGACGCCGGGTGGAATATTCAAGATACATATTCTTCCTTTAATAGTCGCGTCAGTTAACACAGGCCAGAGTCGTTTTAGCCCGTTTTTACTCGGTATTGTTTCGCTCGAGCGTCCATGAAAATTGCAAAGTTTGCTCCATTAGACCCTATCCTTTCTCCGAGCTCGAACATCCCTTCTTTTACATTGCTAATATGGAGTAAAATTAAGGACGACCCCGCAAACTTCTGCAACGAAATTAAGCCGCCGCGCAAACGGTCAATTCAATTACTCTTTTTTCCACGGGGATATCATCCGCCCTCGGGTATCTCTGCCACCGCCCGGTTCCCTTCCACTCGGTAGAGACGTTTGCCCTCGCCCCGGGTAACAAAGGGCGACGCGATGCTTGACAAACGATCGAACTTGGAAACCGAGCCGAATGGCGGAAAAAAGAGGAACTAATTCGTGCCTCGTAAATTCTTTCCTTCGCTTCCGATACGCCGGATTAACGCGGCACCGTATCGAGAAGGCGTTAAAAGCTTCATCGGTTGTAACTCGCGATGATCGGGAACGGGATCGCGGCGCGATCTAACGATAACGATCGGACCGGAGCGCGATGGCGAGCGTCGGGGAAATATCAGCGGGATTTCGGGCAGGAATTAAAAAAGGCGCGGTTATAAGCCGCGCTCGGCCAAAAGCCAATGGCGTCTCCGTTGAATGTAACAGATTCTAATGGTTATGTTCATGGTTACTGCCGGCGAAAGGACGTAGGAGAAAGGGAGGAAAAAATGGAAAAGAAAGGAGAGGGGAAAGAGAAAGGGAAGAAAAGGGGATCGGTAAGCGAGTTTCTCTCTAATTACTTTGGAATATCTGACTCGTTAAAGACACGGCCCCGGGGCCATTTACGCGTTACTTATTGCCACGGATAGCCTCTCTGTTCCTCGCTGTCCCTCACTCTGCCCTGCCCTCCCCCCCTCTCTCTCTCTCTCTTCCCCTCTGCTTCACTCTTGATTTCGAAATTAACGACAGCCGTTTAATAAATACCCACGCGGTCGCAGCGGTACAACGTATAATTTCGCGCTGGGATGCTATCAGCGGGGATGAAACTTAGTTGCGGGAGTTGAATTATCGCGCGAACTCGACGCATACCGATGCCCACCCCGGCCCCGGCATAATGGAATATTTAATCCCTTTTTGACTGGACTATTTAAATTTTCCACGGTTATGCATGAACAATGAAATTGCGCAATACACTCGAGAATAATTGGATTTATCTTTATTTAAACGGAACACCATCCCGGCTCCCGCTCGCTGTGTGCTCTGCGTTACGCAGGGTTTAACGTTCGCCCAAGATTCCTTGCGTGCACCGGTTTGGTTTATTCAAACGTTACTGTATTTCGCGAGCCGGGAGCGCGGCGGGGCGCCCGGCCAGTAGAACAGGTCCGTGCATAGTCAGGCACGCACGAATCTCGCGTTATCAATGCGGCGCAGCCCTTTCAAACGCGTGTTCGCCGTTCGTAGCCGACGATGCTTCGTCAAAGTCGATCGGTAATTAGTCAAATTTCCCACTACCGTGCTGACTCGAGCCTATATCGTGGATGATAATCGGAGTTTCCCCAATGGGGCCCAGACACCGAATTTACGACGAAAGCTCCTTTGGATACGTACGTTTCGCGTTACTCCGAGCCAATTCCCGATGCCTGCAACTCGCGATGTACGGATACAGGAAATACGGAAACGAGATTAGCAGGGTGGAAATTGGCGATCGATGGGATGCGTGGATCGCGACACGACGCGAGGTGCCAGCCGCGAAAAGGTGGAAGACGATAACGAGATCGAAGTTTGGCCCGTGTGGCGTGACTCTATGCAAGTTTCACGACGAAAAGTTTCCCTTACGCGAGATCCACGCGTGTGGCGCGTTGATTCTTAGTCAAACACGCGAGAAGACGGCGAGGGGGACAAAGCGGCCGTTCCTTTGCACCCGAGAACAAGTGCTCGCAACTTAAATAATAAATATGTATAGCGGAGTTTGATATAGTGTAATTTCGCGAAGTTTATACCACGGGATGTATCTCGCGGCTGAAACTTTACTTCGGGAGTTGAATTACCGCGTGCACTTGCCCCGCGCGGCCCTGACGGTGGACCAGTTACGTGACTGAATGTTTAATATGCTTGGACGCACCGCCATTATGGCGCTAGGCTTTGAATATTTTATAGTTGCAGTCATTTGCGCATCGTTGCCACCCACCGCCCACGCACACGCGCGCGCGCGCTCGCTCGCTCGCGCCACGTATACTTGGCGACGAAGGCTTCCGCTCGCGCGGACCCAAGCGTTCGCGCACCCGCCGAGATAGTCGTAACTTTAATCCGTAATTTTCCATTCGACGAAACCGGTTTCGAAACGCCCATTCTTTCGTCCCCCCGACCACGCGCCGCGATCCCTATCGATCTCTATCCGCGAGTCATAAACGAGAAAGAGAGTAAATCCCGGGAAATTCGCCAACGTGGATTTAATATTTCACGGTGAGCGAGGAGTCGCGTATAAAAGAGGAAAAAAAGGAGGAAAATAATAATTCGCCGTCCGCTTTTGATCCGACAGCGTTAATTAAACACGAGCCAGCAACGGCGGAAGCTTATGGTCCGCAAGGTAAATTTATCCGGCGAATTTCGCCGCGACCGTGTAACCCTTTTTCCTTAAAGGATCGTTCTTGCTGCTTGCGTCCAGTTAACCGGGGCTCGGCGAAGAAAAAGATTTAAGCCGAAAGTTAGGTAGCGAGGCACTCGAGTCGAAACGAGCGGCGTACACGACCAGTCACGCCGAAAGAGGACAAAGTAATAAAGTTGATGGCAACAAGACGGAGGAGGACCGCGAGACATCGCGAAGACAGCGCGAAGGGAGAAAGAAATAGGATAGAGTAATGAAATGGAAAAGTTTCTGGCCGAGCCTTCTCTCACCGGTAATGACTGCTAAGCGAATTAAAGAACCGGCTATCTTCCGGGCCAACGAAGAGTAGCAACTTCTTGCAAAGAGGATGTCGTTAGAGTCCTTTAGAGCGTGGAACCCGGCAAACGGGCGGATACCTTCTTCCTCGCGGGCCTTTCTTCCAGGCAAATATCACCGGAAGATTACACGTGGCGTGGCGCGCTTATCAACCGGAAAATGTTCGTTAATTATTCCGTGAGATTTGCATACACCACCGGCGTGTATCAGCACCGGCAGGATTGCTCGCGAGTCTTAATGCGTCACTCGCTTATTAATCTTAAGCACGCCGGCGTTCCGTCTCGCGTAAAATTGCTAAATCGATTACCGATACCGCCGATACAAGCACGCCAGACGTCAGCTTCCGGTATGTAAAACGATTTATTTTCTCCGCGTCTCTCTTCCTCCCTTCTTTTTATCCTCTTTATCCTTTTTATCCTTTTTATCCTTTTTATCCTTTTTATCCGTAGAAATCCCGATACTTCTTTGTCGACCCTCGCGCGCGTTAAAGTAAACCGTAACGCGTCGAGGAGAGACATTCCTCGCCGCGTCCTCCATGTCCGTTCCCTCGGGGATCTCTCTCTCCCACCGCGACGCGACTTATTCTCCCGCTAATCGAGCGAAAATCGATGTCGATAAAACCGATCGTGCGAAGAAGAGGAAGTCGTGGGCGAGTTCCGACGGCGAGTTCCGTCGGCCGGATAAACGAATCTCGTTTGGCCGACGCGTCGTCGTCGGTAGACACCCCGAGGGTGATAACTGCGGGGAGCAACGAATTCGACGAACTTCCGGTATTCGATTAGCACGCGTGCAGCTCGCCATGTAACTTGGAAGGTATTCAAGCTGCTCGACAAGTGGAAAGTTGAGGGATCTCCATTTAACGCGTTACGCGGTTCTACCCGAGTTCGCGGGCCTCGAAGTGTTCGAGGTCTGCCAACGGCTGCCTGCTTTTTCGCGATAACGTCAACCGTATAACTTCTCTTATATTCTATATACGCCGGAGAGAGAGAGGGAGAGAGAGGGAGAGAGAGGGGGAAGAGAAGGAAAGAGCGGGAAATAATTTTTCTCCGCTCGGTTTTTCGAGTCGCGAGGAGAAATCCGGTGTTTAATAAAAATTTACTCGGAAATTTTTCTTCCCGTTTAATTTAAACGAGAGCCACGCGGGATGCTGGGCGGACAGGGTCGAAACTGGGTAAAATTGGTCAATTTTTCCGCGCGGACGCGGTGCATGCATTCTCCGCTCCATCCAGTCCGCTTACGAAAATCGCGGAATTTAAATTGAATTTACGCGATACGGATTAAATTTAACGAACGGCCGGAAACGCTGGCGTCTTACGTCTCCGGGTACAACGTATACACGTACACCGGGGTGAATTTATTCGATAGTACAAACCGTGGCCCATTCGCGACCGGCTGGAATCTCATTTCGTCGTTGAATCCGTACGTCCGGTAACTAAAGCGGAATCCGGACGTGCTATTATCCTTTATCTCGTATCGCGAGCACGGACAGTTAATCGTTAGCAGGTTGTAGCCGAGGTGTTGCCAGACGATATGGACTCTTTGCTCTCGCGATTTCCACCCTTCGTTGCTCCGTTCCCGGCTACACCCTCAGGATCGCGGTTCGCTTTTATCGTCGATTTTATCCGCCATGCACGCTCTACACATCTCCTCCGCGCTGCTCCATCCTTTTATTTATTCCAGTTCGAATGCTCGGCTGCATCGCGGATTCTATTTTTCCCCCGTTTCCGATTTCTTTCCGCGCGTTGTTTTGCTCGCGGTTGGCCATTTTTTAATCGGCCGTGGGAATTGGAAATGCAGCAGCAATGACACACGGTATTTACCAAATGAAACGACTTTTATTCCGGATTACGGAAGGGACGTTCGACGGCTAAACGAGTCGAACACCGGACACACGACCGTGGCGGGCAATCGCGTGGAAATCAAAAACCTATTTGAAATATCGCGAACGCCGCTCGTTTTTGTTCATCGGCCTGTTACCGTCTGTTACGGGCCGTGTTCGAACGGTACTTCGATCGCGGCGTCGGCTATAATACGCCGAATACAACGCACGAGAGTCGTACTTGCTGCAAATTGATCGAATCCGATTGTAAAACTCCGCTGTCGGGATAATGATCCACGCCAAGTGGTGGCACCGCGTTTTGTTTCCAGTAATTGCTCATTAACGGTCTTTAAGGCAATAAAATACCTTGTTCGATAAACCATCGCGTTTTAACAAACTCTCGCCCCCCTCTCCCCGTTTTCGCTTTTTTGAATCTCGTTCGTTCGAAATTCGCCGCGATGGCGTTGGAAAAACACGCGCGATCAATGATGGTTTTTAATTAAAATCACCGGTTACGGGTCGCGATATGAATTTCGGTTTCGCGATAAAGTGCAACGGGGGTAGGCAGGAATTGGCGTTGTTTTCACAAATTTCGACGAAATTGAAACGTCTGCTCCCCTACTTCGCCGAGACTTCGGGCCAGGCAGCCGAAGATGTCGCTCTTTTCTCAGGAACAGCGGAAAGCTTTGCCAAGTCTCGAGCGAACGTGTTAATTTAATAAGCTAATTTGGCGGCTGGCCAACGTCCCGAGGTTTCTGGTTTCTGTCCAGACCAAATTGTACGCTCCTACGGCGTCGAATAATTAATTAATTATCGGATCCTCCGACTCGCAGTAACTACGCTTATAATGCTAACGATCCAAGTATTCTCCGGTCATAAAACGGCAAATCGAATTACATTTTTCTTCCCGTTTCGCGTCCAGCGACACTCCGTTTGCCTCCGTTTGCCTCCGTTTGCCTCGGTTTGCCTCGGTTTGCTCGTCAGGAGGAACCGGATTAAAACCGTCGGGGCGAGATAAGGGAAGGGGTGAAACAAGACTACGCGAGATTTTATTCCTCCTCGTTTTATCATCTTCCGGCTGTTCGAATCTTATCGCTTAATTCCCGTCTGCAACTCTTAATTGCACGGCTAAGTCGCGAGTGCTTACGCGCTTGCCGCGAGATCCCGAGGAGTTTCGTCTGCTCGAGCACGCGCGAATATCTATTCATCGACGCGTTGCTTGCTCGACGAAATTTACGATTTCCTCGCGAACGACACTGTCGCGAATAAAATAGGAGCCAGCCCGGGTCTCCGTAGGTTCGCGGCGTATTCGCGGTCTGAGGTTGCTCCGGCATTTTTTCCCGCGGGATATCCGGGGTCGCTGAAAACAGGTAGAGCATCGATGTTCGATATCGGGCGCGTTTTGTTCGTTGTTGCTCGTTTTGCGCCCACGGAGTTGGCGATACTCGAGAATACGAAGCGCGAGGAATGAAAACGTTCGTCGAGCGTGTGGCAACTCCTGGCCGGTGTAATTTTTACCCCCCCGAGAGACACGGGCGCGTTGCATCCGCCCGATTTATCGTGTTAAATTTCACGGGAATTTTCAGTTTCGCCAGTAATCGATGTGGCCCGGTGCATTGTGCGCGCATCGCGGCTCGAATTTGCGTATGAAAGATCGCGGGAACGATCAACCGCGGAAATTCGATAACGTTTTTCCAGCGAAAGCTCGAACCATACTGGCCATCGGGATTCTATTCGCATGGTCGTATTTACAGGACGGCGAATTTGCGTCGTAATTTCTAATCAGGAAACTACGTCGTCTGACTAACTCCTCGCTGCAGTCTCTCCTTCCGTTGGTTTGTACTCCCTCTCAGATCATCTCTCCATATCAGATACGGCCGCTTAATGAATTTATGGCGTTCATTTCGAATGCTATCAACGCTCAGCCAGGGACAGATTTATCGCCGATTTACGTACACCGGCACGTCCTTCCCCGAGAGAACGGCAATTCGGATTCAAGTGCACGCACACCGAGGGATTTCGTTCCGATCCCACGATCGACCAACGATCCGTCTAGACGCTCTATCTTCCGTTAAGACGTAAGAGATCGACAAATTTCGTTTCGATCCCATGATTGATCAACGATTCGTGTAGACGCTCTCCCCTCCGTTACATCGTCCATTGCCTTCGTCTTTTAATCGTCTCGTCGTAAAGTCTCCCATTTTCCTCTTTTCCTTTCTCACTTGGAAACTTGGTTTTTCCAATTTTTTGTGAAAGGTCGACAAGTTTCCTTTCGATCCCACGATCGACCAACGATCCGTCTAGACGCTCTATCTTCCGTTACATCGTCCACTGTCTTTATCTCTTAATCGTCTCGTCGTAAAGTCTCCCCCTTTTCTCTTTTCCTTTCCTCTACTTGGAAAATCGGGTTTTCCAATTTTTGGGACATAAGAGATCGGCAGATTTCGTTTCGATCCCACGACGATACGCGTTGTCGCCTCCACGTTGTCGAGATCACTCGTTACGTGGTAAGGATTCTTCGTTTCGAAAGATTTCGACGCTCATCGATCCGGCTTATACGCAGCTTGGAAGCTGTGCGTTATTATATACCGGTTAACACGGTTCGACAGGGACTGGATCGGGATAGAAGGGAACGAAATTGCCACGTTTAAATAGGTTTCCGTCGGTCGTGGATGTCAGCAGGTTTAACCGGCGCACCGAATCATATCCTCGTCACAGTTGGCCGTGACCGATGCTCGCGTGCAGCGGATATTTTAAAACTATTAAGCCCGCAATTTACAGTAATGACCGTTATCGCGCAGCAAAGTAACTCGTATAGGCAAATGTCCGTCCATTACGCGTAGCATAGTAATTAAGCGGCGGTGTCCCGCAACAATCCACGTCTGCCCGAAAGGGTGTAAAATCTACAACCGGCTATACCTACCCGGTGTGTTTACAACGGATGGTCGATTCGCCGAAACTTATTACAGTTGGCGAGTTCAACGAATCCTAGGTCTCGCGAGCCATAGAGGTACCCTTGCTTCGAGCCACGTTCCGGATTGGATACCAGGACCATGATGAAGGGACGCGGCGGACGTGATGTATGACAATGGATTTTCCCGGGAAAGCATTCGTCTAATAACGTTTGCAAACTTTACGTACAGGCCAGGTACACGAGCGGCGGTTCCAGCGGCACGCGATCTATCAATCGCGCTCGCGACGGATTTACCCGCCGTTTCTGTCGTTAACGAACTTTGCGTCATTTCCATGGAAAAAAGCTCGCGTCGACTTGATCTCGTAATTTACGACGCGAATAATTTCCTTTTTCCTCGCTTTTCTCCGCGTGCAGCTGCGATCCCGGGGGAACGATCGAGCCGTGAACGGTATAGATCGCAGGGATGCTCGTGGATCGGCTGGCACCGGGGGTCGCGTTAGGCATCGAACGGACAACGGTTCGGCATTAAATAAACCAAACAATTTATCGTCGACTTTCGCGAGTCCCCCCGTCCGCCATCGATCTTGCGTTTCACCAGTGTCAAGGTAAACCACGCTTTCGCGTTGTTACGCTCTGATAACACTAATCTGTAGTTACTGGCCGGTCGATATACCCGGTCCAGCTCCCTTTCCACCTATACGTCCGCGCGTACGTGTACCGGGACACGCGTGTGCGTGTTCATGTCCGCCCGGTACAGGTATAGCCGGCAACATTATCGGTAAATCCGTGACAGAGTTGCGCAGTGGCGATTCGATGGGGTCGGGAGAAAACAACGCGGCGGGTGAATCGGAGAGACAAGGATGGCCGAGAGGGGTGGTGAGAAAGGGAGAACACATGGGACCGGCAGAGGCACGGGGACGAGAATTGACCGCCGTTCTAACTGCTACAAAATAGGCGTGCGGTCGCGTTTGAAATCCGGATACGGCTATTCCGCATTCGAGTTTAATACTCGCCACCCCCACGCTTCCAACCCCGTTGCTGGAAATTAATTTATGAGTAGCGAATCGACGCAGTTTTTTCGATCTCTCCTTCGCCGTTTTATCCGCCATCGGATCGGTTTTATCGCGATCGAGCCGCGATCTCGCGCGCGCGGCTAACCCTCGTCGGATCACCCTCCGCGATTCCTCTCCTTTATCAATCTCTCACCGATGCGTACATTTCGCGCGAGAGGAGGGTATCGCGTTGAAAAGCGGCTACGTAGATTTCCTCGCGTTCGCAGCGTCGTAAAGGGGCCACGAGTATTCTCCCGCGACGCGGCAAGAATTTATGCGCGCGGTTTATGGGGTGACGCGTGTCCTCCAGCAGGCAGGGGTAGGTCTCGCTCGCGACTCGGCTTCCGATACTCACCGGTCGCGAGTGCACCGAGTAATCGTGATTCATCGCGAAACTCGACGTCGCGAGACGCGTCGGGACGCTCGTTGTCGCGCGGAAAATTACCGAAAAGAGACGCGGCGGGCCGGGCTCGATGAAAGAGGAGAAAGGGGTGAAAGGGGTAGGTAAGGCGAGGTGGTAGCGACGGTGGCGGTGGCCCGGCAGAAGATGAACTCGCGAAACCCTTTCGAAATGAAGTCACGAGCAGATCGGGCTTGTTTCAGCGAGTCTGACATGTCCCCGTCATAAATCTGCGGTACTCAGTAGCTCGGGTGCGCGAGCCACAAGTTTATAACGTGACAGAGACCGAGGGAGTCGGCAGAGACAGCGTGCGAATGAACGTACGAGGGAGAACGAACGACGGGGAGAGAAATGAACTAGCTCCGGCGAATAGCGAGAAAGAGAGAGCGGGAGAGAGAGGGGATGGGAGTGGAAAACCAGGGGTTGGCGTACAAGAAGACGAAGGGTGGCGGAGCAAGAGGGTGGGCAGAGAGGACAGAGTGCGCGGGTAGCACAAAAGTTATTAAATTTGATTAGACTCTGCCGCATAGCTGTGCAGGAACGGGGATAGGCTAGGTAGCAGGAGCATAGGACCAGAATGGAGCTGCGAAAGGGGGTAGATTTCACCTGGGGTCGGTGGTCGCGGCCGAGACACGAGGGTATGAGTTTCGAACTGGTATGGGTGCCTCGGTTATCTACGGCTTATGACACCCTCTCTCTTTCACCCCTACACTCGCGCGTCGCGTCGCGTTGCCTCGTTTCACCCCCCTTCTTCTTCGCCCTATCTTCGTCCCTCTTCGTATTCCGTCCACCGCGTGCGTTGTCCCATCTTCTCCCATTGCCGGCGTCGGATCTGTATCGCGTTCAATATAATTGTTAAAGTTCTTCCACGCGCGGGGATTATCACGGTTTGGCCGATTTACGTTATCGCACCGGGAGACGCGCTGTACGATCCGCCCGTTGCGCTCTTTGATACTTTCGACGAGTTTGCTGTGATCACGACGACGCCTACGACGACTACCACGTCGGATGCCGTTGGTACCACGAGAAAGGCCTCGCGAAGCAGTTTCTTTGGCAGATCGCGGGTGGGTCGAGGATGAGCCGGATGAAGGCGCGCACGATGGAAATAAAAGGAGGCTAGAGGGCCCAACAGAGCGGGCTCGTTGTCGGAATCGCGTGGACCATACACGCGTTACGGCTGTTTCCGATATCCGAGCGGAAATGTTTTATTCGAAGAGGGGCATGATCAACGTTCTCGGGGCGAGAAGAGACAAACACAGCGAGAACAATCTGCGAAACTTTCTCGATCATCGACCGGGCCACGGGGGAGCTGTTCGGTCGCGATTTACGATGAGGACGGAGAGGAAGGGATAGGAAGAGGGAGAGAGAGAGAAAAAAAACAAGGGTTGGATCGATCGCCTCCTTTGTCGACAATCGTACCGTGACTGAACGACAGGTACTGGAATAATCCGTACTAAAATCCTTGGAGACTACACCGCGACAGACGGGGTCCTATTGAATCGAACGTCGCGTAACGTCGATTTTTCTGCTGCTTTCTCATTCGCTAGCCTTTGTACCGTATCGCTTTTTACTAGCCAGCCGTTCCGCTTCAATTAATGATCCAGTTCTTCTGTTCGCGGATCATCGATGCTCGCGCATATTCCATTTAAACGCCGGCATCGCGCGCGCATTACGTACGTATCGTTATTCCCGTTTAAGCGATTATCGATTTATCGGCAATGATTTTTCACGAGGAAAAATTTTCGAGCCAAGATAAACCTCTCGCGCGATTCCGAGGGATCGCATAATCCGACGGTTAATTCCGCCATATTTATCGGGGTTAGTTTGTGTTAGAGCTCGCCGGATTGCCAGATGCAGCGTCATAAATTGCGGAAATATCGGTTTCGCCGGAATTCGCGGATGGCGTTTCGCGTAATCCAACGATTTGCAACGTCGTCCGCGCGACCGAAGGGGCAGAAAGCCTTCCTTCGATCCTCCGCCATGGCGATCGAAAGGGATTTCCGGGGTGAAAAGCAGCGGCGCGTGTTTACGCGCGAAACAGCCCGCTTCGCGTTACGCTCTCGCTGCGCGCGTTAGCCACGCGCGTTAGCTAGGCGCACGCTAAGCCGACACACGGGAGAGCGGCTCTACGCGGGATCAGACAGTGGTGCAGCCCATATGTAGGTCAGCCTCGACTGCGACACTACGTGCTCCGTAAACCGAGCCAGACCAGGTGTCGCCTTTTTTCCCTCGTCTCGATCGCTTCGTGTTCCTACGGTTCCTCCGCTTCTTTCTCCACACGTCGTTAAACGGCTCCCTCTGCGTCGCCTACGTTTACTCGCCTCGCGCGCTAGCTAGAGCGAGCCCCCCGTTCGCTCGCTCGCTCGTCCGAGCGTACGATATAGAGGCGTCCGAATCTGTCGGGAATGCCGGAAACTTGGAAAGGTGGATAGAAATGTCGCGCGCGGACGACAAAGCTGGAGATTTATGGGTTCGGGATAGTTTAGCGCTGGGAGAGACGAAAGTGGCGACGTCGATGAAACTCGGATGAAAATTAAGACGACCGTGCGATGCGAATTTCTGCATGCCGCGGTGGGGTTGTTCAGCGAAACGAAAGGACGGTATCCATTCCGTGGCGCGGGGAGGAAAATAAGGCACTTCCGGTAATGCGGCGCGAATCAGCGCGGAAATCGAGGTCATTGAGGAACGCGGCGATGGAAGGGCAGAATGGATTCGCGTTTTACGGGGGGTAAATGGCAAATTTTCCACGAGAGTTTCATTTTCTCGAATCACCGTTCAGAGATTCGTCCGATGTCATTACGGCGGCGCGTTCGTGTTTCGGCATTGTTCTTTTCAACCGGCCCGTTTCCCCGGTTCTCCGCGCATATTATCCGACGCCGATGCTTTAAACGAATTTCGCCGGCCACTGCGCCGGGCCGGGAAAAAAGATTTGCTAACTACACGCGTTAGCCGTAATGGAAGAATAATTGGGATCTATCGGCGGGAACGCGACAAAGAGCGACGGGGCCGCGCCGCGCCGGCAGCAAAAGTAACGATAGGGAAAAGCTCGTAAAGCTCGCGAGAAATTGATTTATCGGGAGAAGGGCGTACGGGCCTGCCCTCCGCCCTTTGTTGTCGCGCAAAATTGGCTCAGCGGCCGTGTCGGTACCGCAGAATGCGCATTTAATGACGTTATCAAAGGTATGCTCGCCGCGATCGTACAGCTATTTCGGTAAATTATGTCGCGCTACGCTCTGTCGGAGAGGGAGAGGGGTTGGCTTCAGGAATCCCTCGGAATACCAATAGCCACGGGTCTAATTACGACCGTACAGTTAACAGTGACCAATATTGCTATTAAGCTACTCCGCTGCTCTCTACTTGTCCATCAAACGCGCAAGCAAACTATCCCATGAAACACGCGGTCATCCCAAAACCGGCCACCACTCCGCGACATGGTTATCCTTTCTTACTCGACAGTTCGCAAACAGTCGTCCGGCTTCGATCCCTATTCCGCCATAATTCCGCCATTCGCGGTGTGCCTCTTCCACCTTCCCGCGAAAGCAAACGGGGAAAAAATTTTCAACCACCGACCGGGGAGCTACTTCGCGAGGGTAAATTCATTCGTCGAGCGGGTAAACGAAGTCGCGTCGTGATGGTTGATCCGCGAACGGGGACTGCTGGTGTGTTCGTGGATGCATCCGTAGAGGAAGAAAGGTGAAAACACGTCCGTTTCACCCGTCCACGTATTCGTATCGTTTACCAATCGATCGGAGGGGAGGGGAAGCCGACGATAATGCAATTAACGTGTGCCAATATCGCTGTCAATCTGCTTTCTCCATACTTTGCCGGTAGTGATCCGTAGGCCGGGCAAATTTCCTCGGTTCCAATTACGGGAATTATCGAGACTCACGATGGATGATCGCGATGGTTGAAGCCATTCCAACAGACGGAACGGGTCTGTCAAATAGCCTCGAAGCAGACAGGAATTTCGAGAACGCTTCAGCCGGCCCCGGCTGAAATCCACGTGGCGCGCGTTGCCCGGTAGAAAATTTCTGCTTCCTTCGTTCCTATCATCTGCGGCCGGGAATATCGGAAACCGCGTGATTCCATGCTAAATACCGCTGCGTGAGCTCGTGGAATTTCGAACTTTTACGGTTACGTGCCACGAATCGTATCGGGATTTTCCAGCGTAGAATTTTACGCGGTCCAAACAGATCGGGTATCCAAACATAGCGAGATGGAGGTTCGATCGCCGAGTATCACTTTCGTCTCGTCGCGATGTCCCGCGAGCTTGCCATGGGAACATCATTCGACATGGGAGTGTCGGACTTCGTCCGATCCAACGGGGTTGCTCCAAGATCTTCGTCTCGACCGTCGATCGTGTCTGTGCGTCGCGACGAGAAAGTCACGTGACAATTACGGCGATGTAAGGAGAACGATGTTTCGGCCAACTCTCCAATAGACACGAACGCGGATAACTACGTATAGTTATGGAGGGTCTCGCGAAGGTATGTCACGGTGCAGTTGTACTGTGCAGAATACGCTTTATTCTTGTTTTGGTGCGGATACATACACGTATGCGGGACTGTATGTTAGGGAAGGGGTATGTTTTGAGGAAATATTGGTTGACATAGGGTTGGCTATCGATGGACTTTGGTTTGTTTCGGATGACTTGTCTTGGGTTTGGGGTTATAATTATATATGACGATGTAATAGGAAAAGATTTGAAGAGGTGACAAGAGGCACCCGTTGATTTAGGGTTGCTTGTACCATTAGTGCATTTCAGACGTTGACTATGGACGATTTCACACGAGCAAGCGTTAACCCCCTGACTGCCACGCCGAAACACGTGTTTCGCTCACGACTCCATAGGAGTGCACTCCTAGATGCAAGATTTGCTCTAATATTTTTCTCATCGATGTTCTAATACAAATTTTTATTTCAAAGTATCCTCTAATTAGCGGTTATACTCAAAATGCGCAAACTGTCAATTTTTATTCAATTTTTACGAGTAGTTCAAGCGCTCCGCTCACCAATGACCATCGTGGCGTTGTAGGAGAAACCGTGGCCGGTCATATATGACCAACCTGTGGTAGTCAAAGCGTTAACCGATCAGGCGTGATTTCTGCTTCTTCGAGCTTCCATCTCGGAAGGGACTGCTCGCTGCAAGCGTCTCGGAAGACCAGTTATGGAAAAAGTGGAATAACTCGAACGGGGATTCGCTCGAGTCGTTCTCCATATCGCGGCGTCGTATCGTGACGCCATATCGCGGACGTTTAATTAAAACTCGCGTAATAAGGGCAGCGCGGGTAGCGGATATCCTGCGTTCTATTCGAAACGAAATCGAAGAGAACCCAGCGGGGCTTGGTGAACAAAGACGGGACAGGGGAAAACGTTGCACGGATTAAGCGGGACAAACAAAAGTGGGAAGAGGGATTATACGGTTGAAGATAGTTTCAGCTTTGTCGACGATAAATCTGCTTATGTCTGAATATGAAATCCGATTAAAAGAACGATCTCGAAGCGCGGGATAATTGAACGAGGTAGAAAAACATTAAGCAGGCGACCATAATTGTCCCCTTTTGTCCCACGGCACGGTGTCTCGCTGTCGCGTATTCTCCTCGGCCTGTATCGCGGTGGCCTGTGCACGAGCGAATAAACCGCGATACGTTCACGGGAATTAGACTATAAAGGGCGTCTTAGCCGGAGAACAGTGCCGAACGTCTTCCAGCCGCGGTAGCTTTCGCTTCGTTAAGACCGCGCCACAAACTTGCCAAACTGTGTTCTCCGTGTCCACGAGTCGCCGATCACACGCCTGCTGGGAGGTCGTAAGAGCGTAACCTCGGAATTCCCGAGGAGACACTGCGGATAACTGCGGTAGTTGCGGCAGACGCAACCTCATTTTAATTCTACGTAACACGGGGCGACGCAACCCTTTAAGTATGGAAGCAACTTCCCGAAGTATACTCCCGGCGCGAAATCGAAAACTCCTCTTTGTTTCTCCTCGCGAGAATTTTCCAGCTTTTCCCTCGAAGCGGCGCGACTCGGTTCCGCGTCTCGTTTAGCGGCAGAGGGAAAAGAAGGAATTCAACGGGTGTGTACGGAAAGCAATAAACGGGGACTCCGTTAGCGCGTCTGAAATTCTTCGCCGTGTCCCATGACAGCATCTAGCCGGTGTCCATTCGGGTTTATTCGAGGGGACGCGAAATCGTTGGCGCAAGTTCCACGCGTTCTAGCCCATGGTTAAACGGTCCGTTGCTGGCTGGGAGACAAGACGAACGCGTTCCTCGAACTTGCCAGACGTTTACCGCACACCGACGCGCAAAGTGTGGCACACGGGATCCGGGCAAGTGTCGCGTATATCGTGCGCCCGAGACAGACGTTACGCGCGTTATGTAATAAGGTGGCGAGCGTGGAACGAGGCCGGGAAAGCAGGGTAGTTAGGGGACGCCTCAATTTTCGGGGAAATTGCCATTACTTTGCCCGACGAGAGAGAAAACCTTCCCGCTTTGTTTCGCTCTTCTCCCCGCTTTCCTTATTTCCGTTCCGCCATCTTCTCCCCGCTATCTCTCCTCCCCCCCCATCACCGATTCGCTTTTTCTTTTCTTTTCTTCCTTCTTCCGTTCTTTATTTTTCCCTCGATAACGTTCCTCGCTCTCTTTCTTCTCGGAAATTTTTCCCAACCACTGCACTCGGTTTAAACTTGCACGAGAGAAGACGCGTTACTCTCTGCGAAATTTCGTATCGTCTTTATCGCTCTAATCCCTGTTCGTTATCTCGTTTCGTTCATTTATCCCGTTTCGAGCACCCGGCGCCGACTCTTTTTCACCTTTTCCCCGTTCACGCGCACCTCCTTTCGTAGCTCTCCTCGTATTTCCCTCCTTTGTACCCCGCTAAGCACTCTTCACCGGAAGACGAACGCACGGGACCAGCGGTACCTCCCTCGAGGCGATGCCCACAATGAACGACTTCACCTTGGCAAACGTTTACGCTGGCGTTGTTCGCACAGAGAAATCATCTTCTCCTTTCCATTTGACTCGGTCGAATGAAAAGGAGAAAGGGGAACCTCAAAGATGTCTGGCGTCTTTGTTTTTTCGCCCCGCTCCCTTCTTTTCTTCTGCCGCTTTCTCTTCCTCTTTCTCGCCAGCGATACGCTGGGATAATGCTTCCCGGCTTATTTTCCTCTCTATGAAATAAGACCGGAAACTTAACGAAAATATCGCGGCGTTCGTAACTCTGTCTCTTTCCTGGCTAGCCACCGACGCGCTCTTTCTCCCCTCCCGCTCTCCCCTTTTCACCGTTTTTAGCCACTCTCGGTACCCTCTACTTTACTACGCCACTTCGTTCCCTTTCCATTGTATCTTAGACATTTTCTTCCTATCAGCTCCTTATCTCCGTTCCTTTCAGACCCGCTGCTACCGTCTTCTTCTTCCCTCCACTGCTCCTCCTTTTTTTCTCCCCTCGTCCTTTTTTGTTGTTTTCTTCAACGCTATCTCTGCCAATAGCTCCACTCCTAGGTATAATGTCCCCTTTCGTCGCAATCTGCTCGCCACTTTTCAATGGCGCCGGATAGAATGGGCTTGCGCTAAAAAGGGATGTACGCCTCGGAGCTGGTAAACGTTACGATTGCTAGTTGCATTAAGGAATCGTCACCCTTTGCCTGTCGATGCCAGCCCCTTTCATCGAACCGCTGTCTCTCGCAGGAATTTTAAAGGTAACCCAGTCTCTTCTTCTCTGTCGCCCATTCCGTTCGTTTCGACCGATTTTCATCGTCGTCGCGTTTTCCAGGAGACAATAATCTCCTCTAACCCCCGCCCCCGACGCTTGTGTCCGTTTTTAATTCCTCCATCAGTTTTATTAATTTCATCCCCGCGCTATCCCCCACTCGTATCATAATATTGTTCGTCTGGCCGCCATTTTTTCTCCTCTTCTTCCTTGTTGTTCCGAAATTGTTCGCAGCCATCCACCTATTCCTTCTTCTTCTCCCTTCTTCAACGTCTTCGCGTTAAAAGGGTGTGCCCTGTATTATAACCCTCTCAGGGTTCGTTACTCGCGTTTAAACGTTTCCACGCTTCGCCTTTCCGTCGAGGGATGAAAATTGCGTTTGGATCGGCAAACGGAGAACTTGATGGAGCGATGTTCGTTCTACTTGCACGCCATCGAGGTCGTTCGGACGTTTCGCGAGCGAAGGCCGGATATCTCCGGTTGACGAAGAAAACACGACTACGATGCGTGTTCCGGTGAAATTAAGTAGAGGTATTCCACGGAATGTCCGGCCATAACGTCTCGTTTGGTCGGACTGGGCAGGATTGTAGCTCCTCCGTCACAATTTCGGCGATCTGTCGTAACGAATACGCGTCACGGGCTATCTTCCCTGGTACTATCGCCATTCGGGAATTTCTCGTGACCGTTTATTTATTCGGAATTTCTCGAGATAGTTTATCCACGTAACGTAGGTAGAACGGGAAAGGTGGAATGTCGATATGGGGCGCGCGCGCGCGCTCGCGTGTCGTTTTTCAAAGCTCGCGCAGCCGGGTCGCAGGGTCCGAAGGAGCGTCGCAGATAGCGGACCGGGGAATATGATTTTCGAACGTACGTCTATTTCTGCGTACGTGTTCGTAGATAACGGCACCGGTGTGTACAAGCGTATATTCCGCAATCTCTGTGGGCAGTGGTTAGCAGGAGGTTTGCGGATGGCGGCAGTGGCGGGTGCAGGGTCGGCTGGTTGTTTTCTAGTAGCTCTCTCAGACAACACGAGCAAGAGGCCTTTTGCTCGGTTGCCGCGGTCCTGCCTCTTGCTACGCTCTCTCTTACCCCTCAAGAAACAATATAATGTGATTTAGTAGACCATTACTGCCACTGTACTTTCCGAGTAGCGGCGCCTAGGTGCGGTGCACCAACCTTCCATAGACATACCGAGCTCGCCCATAGTCACGTATAACCGACTGTTCTCTATCTCATCTGCCCCCTTTGCGCTTCCCTCTTATCTCTCGCCCGATGCCGTGGCCCCCGCGTTTCCCCGTTTCTCCCTTTTCCCTTGTCCCTCCAATATCGCCTTGATATACAGGCTGACGCGTAGAAAAAGCTGCGGGGATTTAGGTGCAGCCGGCACTAGCAAAGTCGCGAGCGATCGTCGTCGGTGACGTTGTTTTCGTTGTTGTCGTTGTTGTCGTTGTCGTCTGGATATTTTTCATTCGGCACGGGAGCGTGGCGACACGGTCGGTCGGAATAACTCGTTTTTAAACTAATTTCGAATCGATTATCTGCAGCACACTTTCGGGAATAGGATAATAGCGGGTACCAGGGGAGGATAGCTGCCTTTAAATTGAGAAATTTACGTTCATTCTTGCTTTGACGATGGAAATTGCAACACGGAAACTCGCTTCGGAGCATGATGGTATGTTCTTACGTTCGCGGATATACACACGCGTTGCCTAACTTTATTAGTCAGTTTCCCCCGTTTTGCGCCCTGCTTCATTAGTTCTCTTCGTTAGATAGTTCTCGGCTGTATCGTCCCCTTCTAGGGTATTCCCCCGAATAATGAGACGGCATATTCCCACTGGCCGGACGACTGCACGTAGGATCGTGTAATATAATAGAAACGAAAGCCAGGAAACCGAAGTATCGCTAGGCTTCGTTAACGTTCTATCGCGTGCATCATCGTGCACGATTTCCATTTGTGCTCGCAAACTTTCAACCTCTGTCCCTTACCTCCGAATCATCGAATCTCGTGCTAACGCTATCGTTGCATGCTCGCTCGATCGCCGACTTGACAAACGCGAGATGTTGCTTCCTTCCACAGATATAAACCGTATGAACGGGAGTACGAAGTACGAAATCTGATTCTACAGCTGTTCGTCAGTGTCGGGACGATGTCGTAGTCCGTTTCTGCGCGATAACTCTGATTTTCTTGCGATCTCGGACACTCCGCTTGGAGATCTTCGTGCCTCTGCATTTCTGGCATACCGTGGCGCTACCACCATCTCTCGTAGCACTTTCCTTCAACGACGTTGCGCGGTATCCGCATCGGAATGAGAGAATTAAAAGAACTTGTAAGAAAATGTCAACTTATTTAGCTCCCGAACAGTCAGCTTATTAACGAGGCATCAGCCTGGCCTGGATACTGTGGTATCGCGAGTACAGGGAAGAACTCTAGCAAAGGAAACGGTATCAAGAATGGTATCAGGTTCGGCTTAGGTGTTTAGGATGACCACGTGCAAGAATTGCACGGATGAGATATTTATGACCCGGTCGAGTGCAAGCGATGAACGAAAGTCTAGGAAAGTGTCCGAGTGTCTGAAGTACCTGGCTCACCATGGGCGAGGTCGCGCAGGAAACGAGTGATCATTCAAGTGAACTTGCGTTTAATCTCTCCCATAGAACGAAGCGCCTTATCAAAAATCGTAACATCACGATAGTATAGTCTTTAACATTCGATCTTTTGACGCAAATCTTTGGAAGAAAGAAAGAAAAGGAAAATCTGTAATTGTTTGCGAAGAGAGCTGAGAGGGACGGGAGTACTTGTCTTAATCTTTTACTCGATTTTTGTAGTCGGTGACTATAGTCATTCGTAGTAGGAAAGGGTTAAATAAGGGTGCAAGGGCGCGGGCCAGGTAAAATGGGTGTAACGCAGTGAGTAGAGGATCGCGTGTTTGAGAGTTAGAGTCGAGGGAAACCTAGTAGTGTAATATTTTAGTTAAATAAATCTGTTTTGTTATTAAAAAGGAGCCGTTGTTTGGTAGACGCGCAGATCTCTGTCAGCGTAGGATTAATCCTACGTTACTTTGCCAACTAGTAGTTCCGTGTCAAAGTCAATCCTCGTGGGCAGAAAATTTGGCACAAACATACGTTACGATATGTTAACATCCGATACCCGTGGCTAATCTTACGCGGTGCCAAGATATTCCGATATAAGATACGGGTCAACATACTTTGTAACCAGTCGGCGAAACGCGAAACTCCAAATATTTGTGATCCGTGTGAACGAATACCGGGACCACGGTCGAGATCCGCCCCTTTATCTCCCAGTCTCGTTATACCGATCGAAATAATGACGGACGTGCATATCGTCGGGATTCCGAGACTACGTGACGACGCGTGCGTTAAAATCGAAAGCCGCGGCTACTCTTTCCTCCTCCATCCACGGAAACGTTCGCCACCAGCACCGAACACCATCACCACCGGAGGCGGTCGCTCGAGTTCGGGTAGCTTCCCCCGCGATGCAAATTAATCCGATTGCTTCGGTTATTTTTATTAATTAATCCGCACGATGGAAAGTAAATTCCATCTCGGTCCCGACTTGATTCAATATTTAAGTTTAATCATACTGTCGCCGCTTTCGAACCGGCCAATAATTCCGCGAGCGATAGCGGCCACGACGTCCGCGTTTCCATCCGATCGTTTGTAAAACATGGCGAATTTTATCCTATCTCGACATTTCCACCCCTGCCTATCCACGGGATGCGAAAAATCTCTGCTCCGCGAATTTATTCTGCGCGAGATGGCCGGACCGCCGATGGACTTTATAAAATACCGAAACACGCGCGAACCTTTAGAACGATCAACCATCCTGTGCTTCCGTTAATCAAATACGGTGATCCGACCATATTTCAGCGATCTGGATTTCGTTTGAAATTAACGTGGCGATGGGAAACGAAACTGGGAATGGATTGAAAGGCGAAGAAGAGGGAAGAAATGTGGAGGAAAATCGCCTTTGCCACAGTTACGAGAGCAAAGTTCAAGGTTGACACGATGGCGTCGATAGGCGGAGCCTTGAGAGCGTAACCGTACATTTTTCGCGGTTCGCGCGAAGATGGCAGGCTGTGGTCCAGCAGCTTCCATTCGTCCCCCGCGGGAGCCGGAATTCGACTTGCTCGGAGTCGAAGTAGCGATTTTCTCGAGCAAAAATTGGCGCCAGGAGTGTTAGTACATCGGTATCGGGACGTCGACACCTGGCCGGAGAAGGAAGGGTCGTAGATAGGCGGGAAAAAATGGGGAAACACCGGGGAGAGGGAGGTCGAGACAGGGGCTGACCCTATATCTCGTTGCTACTTTGCATATCCCAGGCGATCGGGCCGCTAAATCTGCGGAACGAATCGATCTTTCTTTCTTCCCCATTTTTTTCTCCTCTTTTTCGTTCGCCTGCCACCACGACGTACCTCGTGGGAAATCGCGACGAATCGCCAATAGTAACGGTCGATCGGTTGGCCGAGCGGTTCTCCATAAAGCGCTTTATTGCAGTTTATGTGCTCGACCGCGGTCTACCGGAACTCTTTTTTAAATTTCCACCACCTGCTCGCTGATTGTTTGCGGCAACGAGACACGGGAGGATTCTTCTTTCAGCCGCTTCGTCGTTGCTTCGTTATCGCTGACATTCGAATATTTTAATGCTCGGAATTTGAATAACGCATCGGCGGGGTCCAAAACGGCCAAACAGAGAGCCAATCGCTGTCAAATATTCGAACAGGTCAACCACGTGTTAATTTTTCATACCCTTTGCTCTCGTTCCGATTTATTATTAAAAATCTGCACACGCGATACGCGTCTCTGTCTTTTCGTTATTTCCTACTCCTAAGTACCTCGCATGGCTCCCCAGTCGTACGCCGCGTCACTTTAAAAGCAGCTCGTCGGTCGTGGCCCATAACCCGACTACTGCCAAGTGCGTGAAACGTCTCGTCGTTACCCGTCGAATTTTAAGCCAGCTTGTTTACTCCCTGCGCGATAACCTTTTTATTCGCTCCTCGTTGCGAGACCCTTTCCATCCACGTCGCACACCGGGGCCATTTTTCCCTGCAGCCACGCCACTGCGTAAACGCGAGTTACGCGTTTCCCTATCGGTCTCGTGACAGCTTCCAGCTCTCTCGACGCGGTCGTTCGACATTCACGACGCGGCTACGCGATCGCGAAAGGTATACGCTTACAGAGGCATCGGTCAGTGGTGGAGGAAGAAATATTCGAGACGTTTGTCCGCGGAAAATGACAGCGACCGGGAATCGCGTTATTCGTCTTCGTTGGCCGATTGTTGGCGTCACGGCGATGTCACCGAGACGGAACGCTCCCCAAAGGATCGCAAAGCCAATCCGTCTGATAATACCGGAGAAAATATCACCCCGCTGACGATGTATCCCGCGCTTACTCGAGCGTGTCGCGATCCCACAGACACACCCTCGCAGCGACGCGCGGCTCGTGGAAGAACGTGGTCTCACGCTCGACCCGGTAATCGCGGCGAAGACAAATAATCGTCTGAGCCGAGCAATTCGATCGATCGAATACACACCTAATCCCCGAGTTGGATGTTGCCTTTTAACGGCACTTTCGTGAGTCGACTTTGACCGCAGGGCGGGAGCATCGATAAAGTCAAAGGAGAATTTATCGTGGTTCTCGCGCCTGCAGCGAACGCCGGCTCCACCTAATCTCGCCCCTAATCTCCGCCCGGCAGACAGATTCCTCCGGGAAAAGACGCGGCCACGGTGGAACCGAAGCACCCACCCGAGGGGATATATCCACGTCGTCGCTAGGAATACGTCTTTCGAATTTATCGCGCGTTGATTTAATTATGGCACCGAATCCACGCGATCGTGACCACTCGTCTCCTTTCTCTTAATTAACTACCGATGTTTCTTCTTCTTTTTCTTTCTTTCGCTTTTCCTCGCTTTTCCTCGCTTTATTTCGTTGCTTGACAACGAGCGGATGCAAGAAGGCGAAAGAACGACGGCGTTTCGACGATCGTTCCGTAGGTGCTGTCAACCCTCCGGTCGCACGTTTTGGCAGCAGGCATCGCGCGCGTCTGCGTTCGTACGTGACGGTAAATTCCGCAATAATAACGGCACCGTCACGACTGCCATTCCTCGCAGTTCTCGCCACGGATGTAATTATGAGCACGTCTCCGCGGTTATCGCCGAATGATGTCCCGCCGCGACGCGGCCTCAAAGAGCGCGCGCTCCGTCTGACGCGTGACGTTCTTGATGGCGCGATAATTGAATTTTAAGCGTGTTTCGCGTGGAATTCCCACCGTGGACGTGATTCGTTGTTTCACGGGGATCGAGCGGCGTTCGTCGTATCCCTTTTCAGAGACTCCCCGACCGGTGCTCGATGTCATCTTCGCGGGTCGTCCGAAAATTACGGCGCTTGTAACATCGCGGAATTTCTTGTCGCGACGCCGTCGTCTTCCAACTGTCACGCTACGTATCGCGGTAATTTAACGCGACGGCTGTGTTTTACGCTCGGATGCGAAAATTTCGATTCGTCGGAGGTTTGCGAAATATCGCGAAATATCGCGAAACGTCGTCTCTAGACGATAGAACCCCCTGCGAGGAATGGCGGGCGAATCGGAATCGTGGAGATAAATTAAAGCGGCGTGGCGTGATCGGAAAGATGGACGAAGATAAGGAAGGAACGAAGGGACTAAAAAATGGCGTACCGACCCCGAGACAGGGCTAATGCCATTATCGGAATTAACGTTCCACCGTGGCAGCGCGAGAGAGAAGTCGGTGAGCAATGTGACGGGAGAGAGGGCGTAGCGCAGAGGCGGATAAGGGTGGTGGATGGGGGTGGAACCGGTCGACTTACCGCTACTTCTTCGGCAACGGCGGGACGGGGAGTGTTTTAAGTAGTTGGCCCGTTTTAACCGTCTCACCTATAGCCTGCCACTCGCCACGGTTGACCCAGAATGCGAGCGCCGCGTGTTGCGAGAGAGCACCGCGCCACTCCCGCCGCTCTTCGGGGTAGTTAAATTTGTAATTTAAATCAATGTTAATCCCGAAACCACGGCGCTACACACCGAATTCGGGATTCATGGCCGGCTTTCGTCGAAAAGGCGATTATCGGTGGGATCGTGAAACGGGGATCTTGAGCGATTTTTCCGGTGTAACGTCGACCGGGCTACCGCACCCCCGGCCCCCCCTACGATTATGTCGACAAATGGCCGGCGAATATTTTCCCCCGACCGAATCTTCTCTTCCTCGTCCGAATAACGAGAGATCGATCTTGGCCACGTAGAATAGGAATTCGCGCAGGCTCATCGACGTTAAAGGTCCTTCGTTTGCATTCGTTTTCCCACCCCTTTCGGTTGTTTCGTATTCACTCTTAAGCTCGGCCGCGGCAACGACCGGGAGAAGGCGGCTTAAATCGTTTCCATGGAGATTCGGCCACGCGTAAATTAGCCACCGCAATGACATTTTTATCTGCGGTGGAACCGGTGTTTCCTAATGAATCGTCGTCCTGCCACCCTCCCACTCGGCCGCGCCGCGACCCACCCGGGGTGGCCAGGGTTCTTCTTTATCTACGACTATTCGGCGTTTACTGCGGCGCGGGTTATGGCCGAGCGTACGTATATGTGTAACGACCGGTCGCGTACGTGTTACCTCCTCGTTAAGGAAGGAACACCGCGCCGTTTTACGCGAGATTTACGATAGCTTGTGCACGCATGACTTAGGCCTCCTCGCGCGTACCGAATCGATGCACGTGCGCCGCCATCGTGGCCTTATCGACGGGAAATAGGGTATTCCGGCCGCCTCCGGGTGAAATGTTGGCCCAATAGAAAGATACAGTCCCGAATATTTACTTTCCGCCGCTTATCTGGCAGGGTGTAAATTTTTGGCACGATTGCCGGTCGCGCGAGCCACCTCTTCCAAAATCATCCGCGCGATTACGAGTGAATTACGGGGAACGAATAGACGCCGGGAGCTCGAAACGATTACCCTGCCGCGACTTTTCCCTAATTTCCACCTAAAATTTCCCAGTCTACCCCCTCCTCGTCTCCTTCGTTCGCTGGACTCGCGTCGAAATCTCGTTGCGAACAAACGGCATCGATTAAGTCCCGGCTACAATTGGAACAAAGTTGACGCATAAACGAAGACAGGTATAAATCGTCTACCGGCAGTCTAAGCAACTTTACGCGCGTGTACACGCGACGAGTCGTGCCTCGGGGTCGAATCGTCGAGTATATCTCTCGCTCGATCAATTACGAGACTCCTAGGGGGCAACGTAGAATGAAAAGTCTCGCGTTGCCCTTTTTCCACCTCGCCCCCTCCCGTGCTTCGTTTCTGCGATTCATTCTCGGCGCCCCGGACGTTTCCTCCCGTTCGCGATCGTTGCAGAAGATAAAAAAGGGTCGCGAAATTCGTTGGAAATCGACGCTTCGGACTTTACGATCCGGGGTCTATATATATTTCCTCGAGCTATTTATCAAAGACTTTGATTCATCGACGAATCGGACTCCGCTACCGCTCCATCCCTCTTCGACTTCTCGTTAGACCGTGTGGCGCCATCGCGTCTCGTCGCGCTAGCGGAACACGCGCTAGTTCGTTAGTCGATTCCACGGTTCGTCGACGTACGCGAGCTATTTCGACCATTCTCGCTCCCTCCATTTTTTCCCGTCTTTCCAGCCCGGTCGGTCTTCGAAATTCGATTCTCCATTCGTCCGATTACACCCGCGTTAATCCCCAAAATTCACGGACCTGGAGCTAGTAGTATAACCGTGCAAAGTCGCGGCGGAAGTCTTGAAATATTAATCCAAGGTTCGAGAGGTCGTGGCGAATAACGCGTACCTCCCAGTTGCGCGAACACTTGCCGTCATTTGACTTAATTATCGATGTATTCCCGTGTATAATTACGCGAATCGTGTGTCAATTCCCACCGGACTGGTCTCCGTGTTTCTCCCCGCTGTATCCAGGTGTGTCCATAGAATACACGTGTACACGTCATTATGCAAGTATAGAGGCGTACGTCAAGCGGACAGACCGCGATCGAGCTTTCTCTCGCGTATGCTGCTATCGTTATACCAATACGTTGGAAAACGTACACTGCCCCCGGGGTATGCGTAAATTTCGCGTCGAGTGTTATTCCCGGCCTGGCCTAAGCTCTGCGAGGTAATAGCCCCTTTTTTCCGAATTGTTTCTCGACGAGCTTCGTTTCCGCGCGGAAACCGCGACTCGCGAATTGCAGAGCGGATCGATCGATCGAGCGCGCGACGAACGAAGAGGGATCGTTTCGGTGAAAAATTCGGGAGGGGTTAAATAAAGCTGGAATGTCGGTAAATATCGCGGAGTAGCGCGGACGAAGAGTTTATTCTCGCGCGGATTTTCTTTATCGAGAGGAACAGCGGGACGGATGGAAGTAAGCGGAAGCCTGGAATCTACGAATTCCAGGACGAAAATACCGCGGTTGAAAGTTTAAACAGGAATTTATGGCCAGGTGACAGGTCCACTCTCGAGATTATAAATCTCCAACGGGGATGCTCGGTCGTCGTTTTAATTATGAATTCATTGACTGTGCCGCTCAGGTTGGCTACGTAAAGCGGTCGCGGGATGATTTTGTACTCCTTTTCACGGAGAAATATGATCCTCTTTGTCACGGCACGCCGTTTCAGAAAGAACCTTCTGCTCCGACGAGGCTCTTTTCGGCCGGTTTAAAAAGAAAACGCGACCGAGTTATGATTTATCGTTGGAACGGGACCGGGCGCGGACGTCGGGCCGCAGAGGGTCGCGAGGGATCGGAGAGGGTCGAAGGGAGCCGGAGCTGGAAGCGAAGGGTTGCGAAGAGGGCGTTAGAACGTCGCGAGAGTTCGCACACCGGAGGACACCTACATTTCGCTGCGGGTGAAACAGAGAAACGCGTGGAATGCACCAGGTGAGCCATGGTTCACATGGGAAATGAATGTTCTGTCGCGAATGCAACATGCCCGGAACACCCAGCCCGTACAAGAGATCCGCTCCATTGACCGGAAGCGAAACGTCGACCCTGGCATCGTTTACGGGGTCGCGTCAGAATTTGTTGCGTGCGAACGCGAAATTACGTCGATCGTTCGTTTCCGCCATCTCTCTGTTCTCTCTTTTCCCTTGCATTTTTCCGTCCTCGTGATTCACGGGGTCGCTGGATCGTCGTAATTAAATCGAATTCAAATGGCAATCGCTAACCCCTGCCCCGACACAGTTCCGTGCTTCTTGCGTCTTTTCCTTCCCGTCGTTTCGATCCTCGAACCTTTCGTCGATACGAAGCGAGAACGAGATATTTCAATTCCGATCGACGAGACGAGACGGAGAATCGGAACATGGTCGTCGAGAGCGGCGGACGCATGAAATATTAATGAATTTCCACGGTGGAACGAATATTGTAAATAACTGGACAGTGGAATTAAAATTTACTAGAATAACGTCGTTAAAGCGCGCCTGGATTTAATCGTATTCATTCCCGTAACTGTTCGAAAAAGCTCGCGGAGACGTTGACTCTTTGGCCTACAATCACGTGCAGGGCTCGTGCTCAGTTTTTCGGGCTAAAATCGATTATCACGAGCCTCACACGTGGTACGTAGATTGGGTCATAACTGATTATCACGGGCCTGGTTCGTGGTACGTCGACCGGGCCAAATGTAAACTCCAAGGATTACTCGAGCGATGTTTTGGGAGGCCTAGGTGTCTGCGAGTCATGAGGGCGTTGGTCGTAAAGAAATAAAGCGTTATTTCTTAGACTCTTGCCTTCGGTCTTTGAACCTTCCTCCTACAACCACGTGTAAGGCTCGTGGTCAGTTTTTTGAGCCAAACCTGATTATCACGAGTCTGGCCCACCACGTGTCGCACTCATGGATTGTCGATATGCCCCGCTTGAATTCTTAACCTTCATTGCTCGTTGTTTAATTTAATATATCATTTAGTTTCAATCATTCGTTTCTTTCTAATTTTTCACTAGTATTTTTGTAATTTTTTAAATTAACTTTTCCCGAATTATATTTTTCTAATATGCACGATACCCTGCGTAAGTCGTGTGCAATTGGTACAACTTAAGACAGATTTTCCGAAGGTTTACGTTCTGAGACCAAGCTGTTGAATTTTAAATCGTAGAGTTTTCGATGGAAGTGAAGATTCAAATGCAGTCGGGACAATTGTCTGCACGTTCATTAAGAATTTTCAATATTTTACTCAGGATTAGCTCGAGTGGTATTTGGAGGGTCAAAGTATCCGCGAGTCGTTGAACGCTGATAATAAAAGAATAACCTTCGATCTTTGGGAAGGAGTGGAGGGAATGAAGAAGCGGTATGAAGAGAAACGTTAAAAGAAACGCGTGGGTAATTCGCGAGATATAAAAATAGAGGAGTTAAAGCGGACAATATCGATTCGCGAGCGGATATTTTCGAATAGCCAGGTCGAAAGTCGAGGATGCGCCTTGATACCATATCTAACCACTTTTAACAGGTTCTCGCACGAGCGGTAACTTAATCACCGGTGGGTGGTTGTTCTTCCGACGGTTTTTCCAGCCATTCAGGAGGTTTGCCCAGACACCGAGGAAGAACTCACCCTTACTTACTCCATCCCCAGTGCAAACAGGTCGCGAGTACGCCGGATAGCACCGTAAAAAATACACCTCCCCGAGTACCAGTGGAAAAGCCGGTTTCTTCTTCCCTGGTCCCGTTTCGACTTTCAGGCAACTTTTCTTTCTCCCTTTTGCCACCCCTCTTTCCTTTTCTTTTTTCCCCGCTATCAGAGACGCGCTAACGATTCCGAGTGGAGTGGGCTCGGAAAGCTGGTGGCCACCCGGTGGTGCGGGTACGCGCGATCCTCGAACCACTTCCGCTAACTTTTCTATACGCTTTGCTATCCAATCTTCCCCCTGCTCCGCCGCTTCTCTGTCTCTCCTCCTCGGATCGGCCCTTAGGATTCGCCTTCCCGCTCCCGCGTGCTCTTTTCTTCCAGTCTGCTTCCTCGATCCGCTTTATTCTCTCCAGTCAGTTGTTATCTATTCACGAGGTTACGTTTCGATCGGGACGTTCTGCTAACTGACCCGGCAATTCATTCCGGTATTCGAACGCGGCTTTGCTTTTAAAAACCGTGGAAAATTGCGAGAATCGCGGCGACCGGTGCGGAAGCCAGCGACGCTGTAACGTTACGCCAACGATGCTCGATAGATCGCGCGAATTGATTTTCTTTTCACCGGAATCGCGCGTATCCGAGACGGCACAGCGATCCTCTTGCTTTTTGTTACGCGGCAGATGTTCTTGTCCAGTCCTCTGCGGCTCTTTCATCCGTTTGTCTCGCCGTTTCTTCTGTTCCCGAGGCGTATTAACCGGCAGCGGCCACCGGCACGGCCATTTAGCCGAACACAGTTTTAGAAGGAGTCTGAATCGGCATTCAGCGCGTCGAGTTCGTAGATAGTTGCTCGTCCGTGCAACTAACCCCGATATATACCGTGTAACTACCACTATCAGACGGGAGTCGGCGCTTCCTGCATGGCCAAGCTGTTGGCAACGTGCACAGGCTACTCGCGCGACAAAAAGACATTTCCTTACCAGCCATTCGTTACCCGGGTCTTTGCCATAGGAAACGCGCTCTTTTCTTTCCCATAAAACCGTCAGACGAACATTCAACAAGTCCCGGACAAGTACCGTTCGCATTCCGCTTCGTTCCCCGACTCCGTTCGATACAACCGTTGCTGCACCTTTTCCGAAAACCTTCGAGTTTACCACGTTGCTCGAAATACCGAGTAGCTCGCCGCGAACGGCTCCAAAGTTCGAAGAATCCACGAAGACCCTCGCGAGGAGGAACGATCGATCGACGCGCCCCCAGGGGGTAGTTTATCATCGGAACGTGTCCATTGCTCGACAAAATATAATCATATAAATCGTTGGGAAACGTCGCTCGGACAATGGGAAATTCCTCCCCGCGCGTTAAACGTCGTCGGACGTCGACTACCCGGGGGTTGGATTATCTTCCTCCAGTCGCGACGGGGGTAAGAAGCTCGATGGGATGGAAGATTACGCGCGTGTACTATGGACGTAATGGAGCCGTGTACATGATAGTTATTTACGCGTTATTTACGTTATTTACTAACGGATGGGTTCTTTATCGGCTGACGACAGGGGTTGATCGCGTAGCTGTAGAGTGGAATACCGAAAAAGTTACGACGACTCGTGCTGGAGTATCTTTAAAAGATACTCGGTTCGCCAGCCGTCTTCCCGTTCGTCGAGGTTTAAAAATAAGACAGGGAGGATTAGAACGGAAATCGTGAAGGAAAGTTCGCCAGTGGTGGAAACGGCAGATAACCACGAGATGTCGTAAGGTATAACGACGTCGATTAACAAATGTATTCGTCGAATAATAGAAGTTGGCCAAAATGGTCGGGGAGAAACGGCAGACTTGGAGTGGATCCATTAAGGCCACTGTTGCGCTCGAAAGGCGGAAAATTTTCCGCTGCAAATTCCCGTGGACGTTTTTCGTTCGCGTATCCCGACACCGATTATTTCATTTTTCGAACACGCGATGGCAAACGACGGGAAAGTTCGTAACGAGACGGAGGTACTTAAAAATTCTGCGAGAAATGCGCCGGCAATCGGCGCAAGAAGCCGAGAAGCTGGGTCGTTATTATAATTCTTCGAGATACTTATTAGCAATCTCTGCCATTGCGTTATCATCGCTCGACGCGTTTCCATCGTGGTCCTCTCGAGCGTGATAATCGTCGACAAACGAGTAAAAGTTTGCTCGTATAATCGACTTCTGATCGCACGAGGGTGCACGGGAAAGGAGCGTCTGTTCCTCGCTGCAACGCGTCAGAGATTTCCATTCGAATCACCCGCAGGTATCAGAAATATCCGCAACGCGTGACACTCGATGGAATTTTTAGTCGTTCGCGATTTCGCATTCGCCATCCAACTTCTCTCTTCCTTTTCTTCCTCCTTTTTTTCCCCTCTCCATTTTTTTTCTCCTTTTTTTTTCTTTCTTCTTTTTTTCGCAAAAGACACAAATGCGGCCGAGCCCTTGTTGCTGCGGTTTCCTGACGATCCGTTTTTTCCCCCGGAAGAGTTCAAAAAGAGAATCGCATCGAATCGACGTCAGTGCACTGCAATAGCTGCCGTTCGATAGTCGTTTCAGCCGGCGCAATTCAAAGGATGCGTGCAAACGCGTATCAACGGTGCACGACAATACCGAGGAGAGAGCGAGAGAGTGCAGGAGAAAGAGAAAAGGAGGGGAACCGGGGAAAAAAGCATTGGCATCCTTTGATTAAAAAGAGGCCGGTAAAAAATGTTTCAACCTTATACGCTTTTGTGTCACGCTGCCAGGAATGTTCCGACAGTTTCGCCTCGATCGTGGTAAATGTTAATGCCGAGTCTAGGACGGATTTTTCAACGGTATTTTCCATTCTCGTTATTCCTACCTTTTCTCCCGGTAATTTAAGAGACTGCGATACTCACCCCCTGACTAATATCGTATTCCAATGGACGCGCGGCGGGTCATCGAAGCCCGTTCCCGGTGTTCTAATTAAAGCGATAATTAAATGAGGACACATTTTACGCCGGCAGTATGGAACGAATCGGGAAAAAGTACGAGGAGTTATTAAAGTCGGCGAACCGGGGATCATCGATCCGAGATCCGAGGCCATCGGGGGTGGTTAATTTCTTCGAATTTCGAACGCTCTGCTTCGAAAACGGCCACGCATTCGAAACTTTCCTATTCCCTTTTCGGTGCCCGGTCGGCAAAGTACCGGCCCGCTCGTCCCTTGATTACAGAGATCCGAGTTTAAATTGATCCGAATGTTTACAGTCTCCGCAGCGCGGAACAGGCTTGCGGGCTTGCCCTCTTTGTATCGCGAATGGTCACCGAGGAACCGAGCCACGCGCTGTTGATCCTGTCGCGCGAAAGCTAAACTTTATCCTCGCTTCGATACGCGGCCGATTGCTCGCCGAGCAACGTTTGCGCGCTTTACAGGCAACTTTTACGATTCCGAGATGCAAGCGCGCGGAGGATATCGGGGACGGCCACGGGGGATGGGAGAATTATTATTTCACGGCGACCCTTCCGGACTAGCTCGCGGGGTTATTCCAGGTCGACGGTACCTGTGAACCTTTATCGAGGATATCGGTCTTAGGGTATCGGAGATGAAAGATTACGTAGCGTTAACTGCTCCCGCGGAGACTCGAACGAAGGCGAGTGTGCCTGGCGCCGATACGACCAGTGCTTAATATATACCGAGACAATATCGATAACCTACGACATGATAAACCAAGCTACTCGACTTTTACGACGTCCTATATTCCCCTTCGATATTGACATCTAGCCTCGGGACCGGCCGCCACCTGGTCTTTCGTACACGGTCATTTTCGCTTCATACGTCGCTGTGCCCATCTACCTGAGTCCATTCCTACGACCGATTAATTAACGAAACCGGTACCAGCCGATCCATATTTTCCCCTTCGAACACTCTCGCGCTGAAGTACATCGTTGCCCGATGTTACCCGGTAACGACCACTTTCTTCCGCGCTTCTTTCCGATTCTGCCATATCGGTCGGCGCGATACGAGGCGATAAAAGTCAGGCTAACGCGCCACTGGCGATAGCAGCGCGCACGGTGGCTGTTGGAGGAGAGGAAAAAACGTGAGAAAAATAGGTGGAAAGAACGTGGAGGAGAGGATGGACGAGACGCGACGAGTTGCGGAATTGCCTTTGGTATGCATAGCATTTTAAAGTAAGTTCATAATGCCATAAGCAGCGACACGTAGCTAACAGGTGTCGCGCTTTCTTCCCGCGAGCACGGCGAACTTTGATACCTCGCTGCGAATGGCCCAGGGGTTGCAGAGGGAAGTTATCGAGCCGGCTCTGTCAAGCAAATAATTCATGTCGTAGACCGAAAAGTCGTACCCCCGACTTTCTCGCGGTCACCCCAGACGCTCGTATATCTCCGGGTACCGCGAGACCATCGGATTGCCGGAGAATTCGCCGTTTAAAACCCGCGATTCGGTGCTCGTTCACCTCGCAGTCTTCGAAATCTTCGTGGGAACCTTGCTGTGACCGATGCTCCTCTCGATCCCGAAGAAATACGTCTTCCTCGCCGTTGCAGTGAGCAATCGATCGGAAAGGGGACCAAATATCTCCATCGGTTGGTGTTCGACGAGTTCGCGCGAATTATTACTTTGATACACGCGGGATCGTTCAAATTATCGTAAGATTGTTAGGTGGCAGCAAAACGACGATGGTGTATAATAAAAATATGATTTATCGTTGTTGGGATTTCGGGAAGGAAATCAAAGCGTTTAGCGTGAGTTTAACGTAAGCGAAATACGTACACTTGTGCTTTAATCTCTTACATAACACTGAAATTCGGAAAAAGTCCTGTCAAACCCGTGCACCCTAATGGTCGGGAAAGGAATGGCGGAGCTCGAGTGTCGAAATTTGAAACAAGATATTTTACGACTAAGTGCGAGATAGCCGCGAACCCATTCGAGATATTCATACCTGGTCCGAGATTAAAACCACGAGTCAGATTCGTGATATTTATATTTGACTCAAAATGTCGATCACGAGTCATACTCGTAATATCCACGTTTGGCCCGATATGTCGATCACGATTCAGACTCGTGATATGCACGTTTGGTCTAAAATTTTCATCACGAGTCAAACTCGTGAAAATAGCGCAAGGGGTTAAACACACCCCTATGGGTCACGATACTTTAAAAGCGTTTTATGCTGTTCCGGATTATAGACTGACTTTCACAAGAGACAGCAGGCCGATTTAAACCCAAAAACCGACCCCTTGATGCCTGCATAGTATCGAAGGTCCTTGAAGTCCTAAGCTCGGTATTGGCCTGCAACCTCTAACTGGCCAGTCACCATCGTTGCATGACCGTAGTTAATTTACAACAACCGTGAACTAACTTATTCTAGGCTTATGGCTTGCACGTTATCTCTCAAAGGACTGTCTCGTTTCACGCCCTTACACCCTTATCTAAACCTTGCACTCCGTCTTCTTTCATTCTCGTGCTCTCAATCGCGCGTTCCTCATGCACTCCTCACAGCCTTGCTCTCGGTGGGTCACCTATCCTAAACACTCGGACGCATTCCTAGGCTTTTATACTCTTCGCTTGCATTCGATATTGCCATAAATATCCCGTTCATACGATTCTTGCGGTCACTCGTCCTTCCGTGCGCAACCCTGATAACACTCTGAACGCTCGAGCTAAATCCGAGACCGCTGTTTATTATCCTCTGTTTTCGAGAAACGGTCCAGTGGTACCTACGCAAAAGGCACTGTCACAGGCGATGACCTTATGCCCCAATCACGCCAAGCTTACCATCCCCGCGTTATTTCAATTTACTGTAAAATCGACGATGATACGCGCGATGGGGTAAATGCGCAATCAAAGGTATCCTTGGCAGTGTAATTAACGCAGCTGAGCGGCTGGAAGCGATAACCGTTCTGTCTGAGAAATTCCGGCCTGGATGCAGCGTCGCCATATTGGCAGGTCGGTCTCGCGACTGCGAAAGTGTTTCATCGTGTCTGCTTAAGCCACGGGGATCCCGGTCATTGCAGGAGCCGGTGAATCGCGCAATTAATCTTCGATTCAGAAGCCTGGCTGTCGACCACTTGGGCAATCTCGCCTCCTATTCGACCATTTGGCGGCGTAAAACGACGGGTAAAACGATGACCGGTGCGAAATCTCGACGTCGACAGTAGTGCCGCGTTCGGAACGTTTCCGTCTTCCCCTCGTCGTTCCTCGTTGTTCTTTCTTTCTGTTATCTCGAGCCGTCCCAATGGAGAGCCTCTCTCCATCGTTCGTCCTTGCATACCGTTCGCCGATTGTCCCTTCGTTTCGTCCCAATTTTCTCCTATTCGTTTCGCCCTCTCTGTTCTAACCGCTGTCAAGCAACGCGAGATCACGGCTCCCGCGCCTCCCGGATACGTCTTTACCCGATGTCCGGCTGTCTTCCGGATGGGACGGACACTCGAACGCTGGCGTAGCGAATCCACGCGAAATGGTGCGAAAAATTCGTCGCGTTTCGAAGAGCGGAGAGAGGAAACGTCAACGCGTAACAGCGTTGGCAGCGGGCTAGGATAGGGACCGGATCCGTTCGAAGCGACGCGACGCTGCACTCTCGCGATTCTCGTCACGGAGTGACGTTCATTTGCATGTGGAAGTAGGCACGGATTTACTTATGGCGGCTCGTTCCATCGCTTTTAATTGGGGGTCGTCTGATTTCGTCGCGCTTTCCTCTACGTGTAAGCCAGCGCGCGCGAAACGAACGTGTGCACGACCGTGGTGCACAGCGACAGAGACTTAACGATCGTCGGACACGATCGTTTCGAGGCTAGTTAAGGCTCTTGGCGAACGAGGACGAGCAGCAGATGAAAGTTTGGCATGATCGATACGCGACCAGCCGCGCGCAGTTCGTCGCGCTTGGACCTCTTTGTTTGCCTTCCCTCTAACTTTCCGCTCGGTTTTGGCTCCGGGTTCGATCGAAACTCTCCCGCAGGATGTGTATCGTAAAATTGCTTATACGATCAGCCGTAAAGCGGGGCGGAAACGGACGCGCGCAGTTTTCGCTACCGCACTTTCCGCTTCGCCCTGATTGCCTCGTTTCTCCGCGTATTTTCCTCCTCGCGCTTGTCGCGGTTATTAACGTCCCTCGTGTCTCTTTGCTTCGTCGATATTAATAACGGCGAATCGAGTCGTCGAGAGTCGTCGAGAACGTTACTTTGGGGAGTAATTCCGTGTTACCGCTATGTATCTACCGATGCTATGGTATCCAGAAAAAGTAGAAAGGAAAGAGGAAGGGAAAAAGAGAGAAAAGAGTGGAAGCACGTAGGTTGGGGTACGAAGCGAATAATAGCCGTCGTTCACCATCGTCGAGGAGGTCTCGAACGAGCGATCCGTTTCGAGCGGAGAGCCCTCAGCCTCGAAAGAGCCTATCACCCTCTGCTACACACAGTGGGCGTGGATTTTAATCGATACTCATCTCAGATGTTTCGCGAATTCTCGCGTCGCATGGGCCGTAGACGGGGGTGTAGGGTGTCCGTGCTCGCACGAGCTCGCGCGAGCCAACCGTATCGCCAGTCAGCCAACGATGGACCAAGTAGGGTGGCGAGGAGGGTGGCGCAGAGGGTGGCAAGGAGACGCGGGACTGGGAAAGATGAGGTAGCGAGACGTTCGGCGGGGGAGTAGCCGAGAGAGGACACTGTATGCTCGTCACGTTGAAATTTCGCCCACGTACCACTTTCCCGAAGTCTGGAACCGGGAAAAGGGAGAATGGCAGAGGAGAACGGAACGGTCGAAGTTCGGTTTTATAAGAAGAACTGCGCCTCTCCTCCTATAGGTCGGCACGGATCCGTGGGTGGGTGGATGGCAGATAGGCGGCAGAGGCGAGGGCAGATGCCTCTCGAATATCTGTATTCCGCGATGCAGATGGAAAATATTCAGGTGCCGCCTCCATCGAGGTGGTTTCATTTACATTATGCACTGTCCCTCCGTCGTCTCTGTTTGTGTTTTATCGACCGGGCTCGCGATATCTTTTTTTCTTCTTTCAACCCCCTTCTTCCGCGTCTCTTCTTCCTCCTTATCCGCAATTCTCGCTTTTCGTCCACCCCTTTTTGACCCTCTCCCTGCTCTCTGGCCTCGATTCCCGAGTCGATGGCGCGGTGCCGATGATGGCGGTGGCGGTGGGTCCCCACGTATCTCGTCGGTTGGTAATAACGACAACGGACATCGGGGGGAGCCTTTCTCGTTCGCGCAGTTTTCCCGTTTCCCCGATAAATACGTGCCGCGGATAATTCGTCGCGCTGGATGACTTTCGGACAGCGGGGGCGCGAAGGGTGTTTGCTTCCTTCTGTCTCTGGTTCCGCGCGATCGCCGGCCAACCGGGCCCGAGATTAAATTTCAATTTTGAGATTTTCTCGGCCGTCGAATAGACCCGTGGCGGACGTGATTCCAGCCGGCGGCGAGGCGGGCGGGAGTCGCTGGTAAATATTTGAGCGGCGCGCTGGCTATTTTCAGAAACAATACGGCATCACCGCACGTTTTCGCGGCTCATGGAATTATTCAATTATATCGGAGTCAGCGCGATTCCACGAGTCGAGGTATTCCGGGACGATCTCCGAGTCGCGAGGAAGGGGGACGACGAGGGTACGGGATTTTGTAGTTACGAACGTGGTGGCGCGAAGGGTTGGAAAGAACGTCTCGATGACTATAACCTGGCCTCCGATCGCTCGATTCCATGCTCGGAATTACCATTATTCGCCGGACACAGGGGGTAGTTGAAAATTTCGCATGGGAAGGCAACGAGTACGGGAACGGTACCGTACGGCCGGTTTATCCGGGATATACGCGGCCGTCGACCGCGTAATTCGTTCGTTTGACGTGTGCTGTCACGCGATTCGGCCGCCCGCACGTGCGTTTTCGCGCCGCCCGTCCAGCCCTATCCGCCAAATATAATTCACTATTTTAATAATAGACCCCGTCGGCGCCGGTAAAATGCGAACGACCCGCCATTCAGCGAAATTTTTCGACCGCGTCCGCGTTTCGGTCGATAAAACGCTTTTGGAGACGAGCGCGATGGATCGGTGAAACCGGGATTGTTTGATCGTTTCGTCTCTATTACATTCTCGCGTCCAGCTATTCCTCCTGACGCTTCCGTGCCCGAGTTTATCCGTTTTCCGCTTTCATACGCTTTATCATTTTTTTTTTTCGGACACGCGCCGATCCATAGCGTTAGAACGCCCTTTACGTTTACGCGAGGTTTCCGCGGCGCTTTCGGGGACCAAGCGAAATTAATTTCCGCCATTTGCCCGTCGTGTTTCGGGCTTCGGGTCACCGGGAATTCGACGATGTTCGTTGTTTCTATCGTTATTATGATTATTATTACACGGCGAATCTGCGCGTTAACGCGAACGCGATCGATCGTTCGTGACAACGGCGCACCGCGTCGTTTATTACTTTCGACGTGATTACGTTCTTTTCGCGGCCGATTCCGCGTGTAATGCGATTAGAGGCACCGCGGCGAATATTCCGTTCGAAATGTCGAACGTGGCACCGTGATTCGCGATGTTTCGCCTCCATAAAACGTTTTCCCAAAGCATTCTGTGCACCGCGCACGCAGACTAGATTTTCCTCGTCGGCTCGCATTATGCACCACGTATTATCGAATCGGATGGAATTATTTTTCCTCCTATATCGAACGCGTTTTAATCGCGATTTATCGTCGCTGCAAGAGATGGAGAAACAAGCGGGGATGGGAAATTTTTTCGTAAGAAAGAAACCCCGAGTCGTAAATTTAAAAGAAATAGTAAAAGATGCGTCTAAATCCTGTTTAAATCGGATAGGGAACTTCAATCGGTAAGATTCCGAATGATTCACCGACTGTGACGATGTCTTCGAATGCAATAATCACAAAAGTGATTAATTTACGCAAAAATGATTAATCTACACATAAGTGGCAATCTGCAAAAATAGAAACCATTCGATCGTGAAAAACTCGCGTCGAATAGGACTCGAAAAGCTCGCGTTGTATATAACTCGAAAAGCTCGCGTCGAATGTAACTGGAAAAGCTCGCGTTGCGTATAACTCAAAAAGCTCGCGCCGAATATAACACGAAAAGCTCGAGTGGAATATAATTAAAAAAGCTCGCGTCGAATATAACACGGAAACTCGAGTCGAATATAATTAAAGAAGCTCGCGTCGAATGTAACTCGAAAAGCTCGCGTTGTATATAACTCGAAAAGCTCGCGTCGAATGTAACTGGAAAAGCTCGCGTTGCGTATAACTCAAAAAGCTCGCGCCGAATATAACACGAAAAGCTCGAGTCGAATATAATTAAAAAAGCTCGCGTCGAATGTAACTCGAAAAGCTCGCGTCGAATATAACACGGAAACTCGAGTCGAATATAATTAAAGAAGCTCGCGTCGAATGTAACTCGAAAAGCTCGCGTTGTATATAACTCGAAAATCTCGCGTCGAATGTAACTGGAAAAGCTCGCGTTGCGTATAACTCAAAAAGCTCGCGCCGAATATAACACGAAAAGCTCGAGTCGAATATAATTAAAAAAGCTGGCGTCGAATATAACGCGAAAGTTCATTCAACTTATGTACCACGAAAATTGCGCGCGAAGGGTGCTTCGGGGAATGGAGCCGTCATCGCGGATCATTCGAAATAAATAAATTTCAGGCGGACGTATTTCGGAAATGTTTCGAGCGTTGTAACCGCAATGGCTCGATCGTTGGAGACTGAAGTGGCAATTATGGATGTTTGACGAAGATTTCTCGTTACCGATATTCCACGATACCTATATTAAATGTCTTTTTCGTTTTTAATTAATCGGCCGGTTATCGTGTCTCGTCTCCGAATCGATAATAACGGCGTTGATTTCGCTCGCAATTGAACGACTGACGTCGTCAGAGACATGTCCCGTGACATTTATCTCCCGACTAACGATAGCGAGGATTAACGGTCCTCCCCCGTAGTTACTGTAGTCATCTCTTCTCGCAGATATCCTCGATATGGTGGGGATGGTAGAAGGGACGTAAGGAAAAGGAAGGGATGCGTTTCGTTCTGGGCCTGCTAAGTGGACTCATCGGTAAGGCCACCTAGCAGGACCTGCCTTAGACAGGGATACTATTGGAAAGTTTGGAAGCTCTATACATATGAAAAGGGGTTTTACCGAGGATTTGCTAGAAAGTCCTCGAACCTCCTTCAAATAACAATCCCTCTATTGACGAGGGTGAAAATGATCCCGCTCCAACGGTACCGTTTAACACGTTGAGCCCGACATCGGTCCCTGCGGACCGACAGTATCAAAGTTAAAATATAAATACAGCTATTTTAACGATATTTATTGATATACTGCAAACAAAAATATGGTTTAGTTTTGAGTGTATTACAAAACGTGACGACCTTTTTAGTCAAATTTCTGACTATCTTGCGTCCGAATAGCTTCGAATTTTTATCGTAACATCGGAAAGGGTTCAACGCGTTAATTAACCCTTTGCACTTGGAGAATTTTTCGTTACAGAGAAATAGTAATTCGAGGATTTTCTATCGTAAAGTCGAGGATATTTTTAAAACGATAAACAAGAAGTCATTTTGAATTATTTTATCTCAACATTCCACGTATTGTCGAGTAATTTTGAATTTGATATATTAATTAACATCGATATTTCGAATCTGATTAAATGGCTACTGAGAGGCGTCCCTGGAGTGCAAAGGGTTAAATATCATGGGAGCCATCGCGTTTCGGCTTGCTCGGTAAAAATTCCACTCGATCCGCGTTTAATTACCATCTAGGTCCTTTCCACCCTCGAACACTGGAAAGTTCATCCCAGATTAAACATGCATGCAAGAATAACTTTGCCCGTTCGTTTGGCCCGCGCGATGCGTTTTGATCGCGATGCATGTATACCAAAGTGGAACTCTGCGAGAGTGGTCACAGGCAGCAATGCAGGGAATATCGGGCGAACCGTTTCGGGAACCGGTCGATTACCGGCGTACCGTTTCTAAATATACCTCGTTCGTCGTCGTGGAATTTTGGTGAATGGTAATGGCAAGCAGTCGATCAATTTCCAGTGGAACAGTCCGATATTACACGGACCGCTTTCATCGACCGATCCCGCGTACAATGAACGCTCT